>NW_026525529.1:300000-465958 GCF_943737925.1 Anopheles nili
ACCATCAGATCAATTAACTGTAATGATCGATAAATTCAGTAAGACATTTTATGAAATCAACGCCCACATACAAACTTAAACAGTGTCGTGTTAATTTGATCAGAAACTAAATCCGTGAACCATTTCTCAAACATTTGCTACTGATCAAAATCACATTTATATCGTCATAAGGACTTTTGATGGATATGGCAACACCGTTCCCAATCCAAAACCAGATAGCGAAGCTGCTATAAGTTAATACATGGGGTCATTTGGAAGCCCACAAACAAAAGTAAAATGTAAAACCGTTTTTAAAACATTTGCTAAGGATTAAAATCACATTTATATCGTCACAAGGACTTTTAATGAATATCGCAACATCGTTCCTAATTCAAAGCCAGATTGCGAGGCTTTTATTACTGAAATCATGGGATCATTTAGAAGCCCACAAACAAAGGTTTTATATTTAAAACCAACATGTAGATCAATCGATTTGATCAGATTGTTGAATGATCTTGGATTTAAAATCCAGTCTGCATGAAAATCTTATGCAACTAGCAACGTAGAACATTTTCATTCAATCTTAATTGAAATGTTCAAGCAGAATTCAAATGTCATATCATTTCACCATCAGATAAATTGACTGTAATGATCGATAAATTCAGTAAGACATTTTATGAAATCGACGCACACAAACAAACTTAAACAGTGTCGTGTTAATTTGATCAGAAACTAAATCCGTGAACCATTTCTCAAACATTTGCTAATGATACAAATCACATTTATATCGTCATAAGGACTTTTGATGGATATGGCAACACCGTTCCCAATCCAAAACCAGATAGCGAAGCTTCTATAACTCAATACATGGGGTCATTTAGAAGCCCACAAACAAAAGTAAAAGGTTAAACCATTTCAGAAGCATTTGCCATTCATTAAGAAGCCCACAAACAAAAGTAAAAGGTTAAACCATTTCTGAAACACTTACTAAGGATAGAAATCACATTTATATCATCACAAGGACTTTTAATGGATATCGCAACATCGTTCCTAATCCAAAGCCATAAAGCGAGGCTTTGATAACTAAAATCAAGGGATCATTTAGAAGCCCACAAACAAAAGTATTAGATTTAAAACCAACATGTAGATCAATCGATTTGATCAGATTGTGGAATGTTCTTGGATTTAAAATCCAGTCTGCGTGAAAATCTAATGCAACTAGCAACGTAGAACATTTTCATTCAATCTTAATTGAAATGTTCAAGACAGCAGAATTCAAATGTCATATCATTTCACCATCAGATCAATTAACTGTAATGATCGATAAATTCAGTAAGACATTTTATGAAATCAACGCCCACATACAAACTTAAACAGTGTCGTGTTAATTTGATCAGAAACTAAATCCGTGAACCATTTCTCAAACATTTGCTACTGATCAAAATCACATTTATATCGTCATAAGGACTTTTGATGGATATGGCAACACCGTTCCCAATCCAAAACCAGATAGCGAAGCTGCTATAAGTTAATACATGGGGTCATTTGGAAGCCCACAAACAAAAGTAAAATGTAAAACCGTTTTTAAAACATTTGCTAAGGATTAAAATCACATTTATATCGTCACAAGGACTTTTAATGAATATCGCAACATCGTTCCTAATTCAAAGCCAGATTGCGAGGCTTTTATTACTGAAATCATGGGATCATTTAGAAGCCCACAAACAAAGGTTTTATATTTAAAACCAACATGTAGATCAATCGATTTGATCAGATTGTTGAATGATCTTGGATTTAAAATCCAGTCTGCATGAAAATCTTATGCAACTAGCAACGTAGAACATTTTCATTCAATCTTAATTGAAATGTTCAAGCAGAATTCAAATGTCATATCATTTCACCATCAGATAAATTGACTGTAATGATCGATAAATTCAGTAAGACATTTTATGAAATCGACGCACACAAACAAACTTAAACAGTGTCGTGTTAATTTGATCAGAAACTAAATCCGTGAACCATTTCTCAAACATTTGCTAATGATACAAATCACATTTATATCGTCATAAGGACTTTTGATGGATATGGCAACACCGTTCCCAATCCAAAACCAGATAGCGAAGCTTCTATAACTCAATACATGGGGTCATTTAGAAGCCCACAAACAAAAGTAAAAGGTTAAACCATTTCAGAAGCATTTGCCATTCATTAAGAAGCCCACAAACAAAAGTAAAAGGTTAAACTATTTCTGAAACACTTACTAAGGATAGAAATCACATTTATATCATCACAAGGACTTTTAATGGATATCGCAACATCGTGCCTAATCCAAAGCCAGATAGCGAGGCTTTTATTACTGAAATCATGGGATCATTTAGAAGCCAACAAACAAAAGTTTTATATTTAAAACCAACATGTAGATCAATCGATTTGATCGGATTGTTGAATGATCTTGGATTTAAAATCCAGTCTGCGTGAAAATCTAATGCAACTAGCAACGTAGAACATTTTCGTTCAATCTTAATTGAATTGTTCAAGACAGCAGAATTCAAATGTCATATCATTTCACTATCAGATCAATTAACTGTAATGATCAATAAATTCAGTAAGACATTTTATGAAATCGACGCACACAAACAAACTTAACCAATTTGGTGTTACTTTCATCAGAAACTCAATCCGTGAACCATTTCTCAAACATTTGCTAATGATGAAAATCACATTTTTATCGTCATGAGGTCTCTTGATGGATATGGCAACAACGTTTCCAACCCAAAACCAGATAGCGGAGCTGCTATAAGTTAATACATGGGGTCATTTGGAAGCCCACAAACAAAAGTAAAAGGTAAAACCGTTTTTGAAACATATGCTATGGATAGAAATCACATTTATATCATCACAAGGACTTTTAATGGATATCGCAACATCGTTCCTAATCCAAAGCCAGAAAGCGAGGCTATTATAACTAAAATCATGGGATCATTTAGAAGGCCGCAAACAAAAGTATTAGATTTAAAACCAACATATAGATCAATCGATTTGATCGGATTGTTGAATGATCTTGGATTTAAAATCCAGTCTGCATGAAAATCTAATGCAACTAGCAACGTAGAACATTTTCATTCAATCTAAATTGAAATGTTCAAGACAGCAGAATTCAAATGTCATATCATTTCATTATCAGATCAATTAACTGTAATGATCGATAAATTCAGTAAGACATTTTATGAAATCGACGCACACAAACAAACTTAAACAGTTTGGTGTTACTTTCATCAGAAACTCAATCCGTGAACCATTTCTCAAACATTCGCTAATGATAAAAATCACATTTTTATCGTCATAAGGTCTCTTGATGGATATGGCAACAACGTTTCCAATCCAAAACCAGATAGCGGAGCTGCTATATCTCACTACATGGGGTCATTTAGAAGCCGAAAACAAAAGTAAAAGGTTAAACCATTTCTGAAGCATTTGCCATTCATTTAGAAGCCCACAAACAAAAGTAAAAGGTTAAACCATTTCTGAAACATTTGCTAAGGATTAAAATCACATTAAAAACATCACAAGGACTTTCAATGGATATCGCAACATCGTTCCTAAATCAAAGCCAGTTAGCGAGGCTTTTATTACTGAAATCATGGGATCATTTAGAAGCCCACATACAAAAGTATAACATTTAAAACCAACATGTAGATCAATCGATTTGATCGGATTGTTGAATGATCTTGGATTCAAAATCCAGTCTGCATGAAAATCTAATGCAACTAGCAACGTAGAACATTTTCATTCAATCTTAATTGAAATGTTCAAGACAGCAGAACTCAAATGTCATATCATTTCACCATCAGATCAATTAACTGTAATGATCGATGAATTCAGTAAGACGTTTTATGAAATCGACGCACACAAACAAACTTAAACAGTTTGGTGTTACTTTCATCAGAAACTCAATCCGTGAACCATTTCTCAAACATTCGCTAATGATAAAAATCACATTTTTATCGTCATAAGGTCTCTTGATGGATATGGCAACAACGTTTCCCAATTCAAAACCAGATAGCGGAGCTGCTATATCTCACTACATGGGGTCATTTAGAAGCCGAAAACAAAAGTAAAAGGTTAAACCATTTCTGAAGCATTTGCCATTCATTTAGAAGCCCACAAACAAAAGTAAAAGGTTAAACCATTTCTGAAACACTTACTAAGGATAGAAATCACATTTATATCATCACAAGGACTTTTAATGGATATCGCAACATCGTTCCTAATCCAAAGCTAGAAAGCGAAGCTTTTATAACTAAAATCATGGGATCATTTAGAAGGCCACAAACAAAAGTATTAGATTTAAAACCAACATATAGATCAATCGATTTGATCGGATTGTTGAATGATCTTGGATTTAAAATCCAGTCTGCATGAAAATCTAATGCAACTAGCAACGTAGAACATTTTCATTCAATCTAAATTGAAATTTTCAAGACAGCAGAATTCAAATGTCATATCATTTCACTATCAGATCAATTAACTGTGATGATCGATAAATTCAGTAAGACATTTTATGAAATCTACGCACACTTAAAAACTTAAACAGTGTGGTGTTGATTTCATCATAAACTAAATCCGTGAACCATTTCACAAACATTTGCTTATGATGAAAATTACATTTATATCGTCATAAGGACTTTTGATGGATATGGAAACACCGTTCCCAATCCAAAACCAGATAGCGAAGCTGCTATAAATTAATACATGGGGTCATTTGGAAGCCCACAAACAAAAGTAAAAGATAAAACCGTTTTTGAAACATTTGCTAAGGATTAAAATCACATTTATATCGTCACAAGGACTTTTAATGGATATCGCAACATCGTTCCTTAATCAAAGCCAGATAGCGAGGCTTTTATTACTGAAATCATGGGATCATTTAGAAGCCCACAAACAAAGGTTTAAAATTTAAAACCAACATGTAGATCAATCGATTTGATCGGATTGTTGAATGATCTTGGATTAAAAATATAGTCTGCATGAAAATCTAATGCAACTAGCAACGTAGAACATTTTCATTCAATCTTAATTGAAATGTTCAAGACAGCAGAACTCAAATGTCATATCATTTCACCATCAGATCAATTAACTGTAATGATCGATGAATTCAGTAAGACATTTTATGAAATCGACACACACAAACAAACTTAAACAGTTTGGTGTTACTTTCATCAGAAACTCAATCCGTGAACCATTTCTCAAACATTCGCTAATGATAAAAATCACATTTTTATCGTCATAAGGTCTCTTGATGGATATGGCAACAACGTTTCCAATCCAAAACCAGATAGCGGAGCTGCTATTTCTCAATACATGGGGTCATTTAGAAGCCCAAAACAAAAGTAAAAGGTTAAACCATTTCTGGGGCTTTTGCCATTCATTTAGAAGCCCACAAACAAAAGTAAAAGGTTAAACCTTTTCTGAAACACTTACTAAGGATAAAAATCACATTAAAAACGTCACAAGGACTTTTAATGGATATCGCAACATCGTTCCTAATTCAAAGCCAGATAGCGAGGCTTTTATTACTGAAATCATGGGATCATTTAGAAACCCACATACAAAAGTATAACATTTAAAACCAACATGTAGATCAATCGATTTGATCGGATTGTTGAATGATCTTGGATTTAAAATCCAGTCTGCATGAAAATCTAATGCAACTAGCAACGTAGAACATTTTCATTCAATCTAAATTGAAATGTTCAAGACAGCAGAACTCAAATGTCATATCATTTCACCATCAGATTAATTAACTATAATGATCGATAAATTCAGTTAGACAGTTTATAAAACCGACGCACACAAACAAACTTAAACAGTTTGGTGTTAATTTTATCAGAAACTAAATCCGTGAACCATTTCTCAAACATTTGCTAATGATGAAAATCACATTTATATCGTCATAAGGACTTTTGATGGATATGGAACCACCGTTCCCAATCCAAAACCAGATAGCGAAGCTGCTATAAGTTAATACATGGGGTCATTTGGAAGCCCACCAACAACAGTAAAAGGTTAAGCCGTTTCTGAAGCATTTGCCATTCAGTTAGAAGCCCACAAACAAAAGTAAAAGGTAAAACCGTTTTTGAAACATTTGCTAAGGATTAAAAGCACATTTATATCGTCACAAGGACTTTTAATGGATATCGCAACATCGTTCCTTATTCAAAGCCAGATAGCGAGGATTTTATTACTGAAACCATGGGATCATTTAGAAGCCAACAAACAAAAGTATTAGATTTAAAACCAACATGTAGATCAATCGATTTGATCGGATTGTTGAATGTTCTTGGATTTAAAATCCAGTCTGCATGAAAATCTAATGCAACTAGCAACGTAGAACATTTTCATTCAATCTTAATTGAAATGTTCAAGACAGCAGAACTCAAATGTCATATCATTTCACCATCAGATTAATTAACTATAATGATCGATAAATTCAGTTAGACAGTTTATAAAACCGACGCACACAAACAAACTTAAACAGTTTGGTGTTAATTTTATCAGAAACTAAATCCGTGAACCATTTCTCAAACATTTGCTAATGATGAAAATCACATTTATATCGTCATAAGGACTTTTGATGGATATGGAACCACCTTTCCCAATCCAAAACCAGATAGCGAAGCTGCTATAAGTTAATACATGGGGTCATTTGGAAGCCCACCAACAAAAGTAAAAGGTTAAGCCGTTTCTGAAGCATTTGCCATTCAGTTAGAAGCCCACAAACAAAAGTAAAAGGTAAAACCGTTTTTGAAACATTTGCTAAGGATTAAAAGCACATTTATATCGTCACAAGGACTTTTAATGGATATCGCAACATCGTTCCTTATTCAAAGCCAGATAGCGAGGCTTTTATTACTGAAACCATGGGATCATTTAGAAGCCAACAAACAAAAGTATTAGATTTAAAACCAACATGTAGATCAATCGATTTGATCGGATTGTTGAATGTTCTTGGATTTAAAATTAAGTCTGCATGAAAATCTAATGCTACTAGCAACGTAGAACATTTTCATTCAATCTAAATTGAAATGTTCAAGACAACAGAATTCAAATGTCATTTCACCATCAGATCAAATAACTGTAATGATCGATAAATTCAGTAAGACATTTTATGAAATCGACGCACACAAACAAACTTAAACAGTGTCGTGTTAATTTGATCAGAAACTAAATCCGTGAACCATTTCTCAAACATTTGCTAATGATACAAATCACATTTATATCGTCATAAGGACTTTTGATGGATATGGCAACACCGTTCCCAATCCAAAACCAGATAGCGAAGCTTCTATAACTCAATACATGGGGTCATTTAGAAGCCCACAAACAAAAGTAAAAGGTTAAACCATTTCAGAAGCATTTGCCATTCATTAAGAAGCCCACAAACAAAAGTAAAAGGTTAAACTATTTCTGAAACACTTACTAAGGATAGAAATCACATTTATATCATCACAAGGACTTTTAATGGATATCGCAACATCGTGCCTAATCCAAAGCCAGATAGCGAGGCTTTTATTACTGAAATCATGGGATCATTTAGAAGCCAACAAACAAAAGTTTTATATTTAAAACCAACATGTAGATCAATCGATTTGATCGGATTGTTGAATGATCTTGGATTTAAAATCCAGTCTGCGTGAAAATCTAATGCAACTAGCAACGTAGAACATTTTCGTTCAATCTTAATTGAATTGTTCAAGACAGCAGAATTCAAATGTCATATCATTTCACTATCAGATCAATTAACTGTAATGATCAATAAATTCAGTAAGACATTTTATGAAATCGACGCACACAAACAAACTTAACCAATTTGGTGTTACTTTCATCAGAAACTCAATCCGTGAACCATTTCTCAAACATTTGCTAATGATGAAAATCACATTTTTATCGTCATGAGGTCTCTTGATGGATATGGCAACAACGTTTCCAACCCAAAACCAGATAGCGGAGCTGCTATAAGTTAATACATGGGGTCATTTGGAAGCCCACAAACAAAAGTAAAAGGTAAAACCGTTTTTGAAACATATGCTATGGATAGAAATCACATTTATATCATCACAAGGACTTTTAATGGATATCGCAACATCGTTCCTAATCCAAAGCCAGAAAGCGAGGCTATTATAACTAAAATCATGGGATCATTTAGAAGGCCGCAAACAAAAGTATTAGATTTAAAACCAACATATAGATCAATCGATTTGATCGGATTGTTGAATGATCTTGGATTTAAAATCCAGTCTGCATGAAAATCTAATGCAACTAGCAACGTAGAACATTTTCATTCAATCTAAATTGAAATGTTCAAGACAGCAGAATTCAAATGTCATATCATTTCATTATCAGATCAATTAACTGTAATGATCGATAAATTCAGTAAGACATTTTATGAAATCGACGCACACAAACAAACTTAAACAGTTTGGTGTTACTTTCATCAGAAACTCAATCCGTGAACCATTTCTCAAACATTCGCTAATGATAAAAATCACATTTTTATCGTCATAAGGTCTCTTGATGGATATGGCAACAACGTTTCCAATCCAAAACCAGATAGCGGAGCTGCTATATCTCACTACATGGGGTCATTTAGAAGCCGAAAACAAAAGTAAAAGGTTAAACCATTTCTGAAGCATTTGCCATTCATTTAGAAACCCACAAACAAAAGTAAAAGGTTAAACCATTTCTGAAACATTTGCTAAGGATTAAAATCACATTAAAAACATCACAAGGACTTTCAATGGATATCGCAACATCGTTCCTAAATCAAAGCCAGTTAGCGAGGCTTTTATTACTGAAATCATGGGATCATTTAGAAGCCCACATACAAAAGTATAACATTTAAAACCAACATGTAGATCAATCGATTTGATCGGATTGTTGAATGATCTTGGATTCAAAATCCAGTCTGCATGAAAATCTAATGCAACTAGCAACGTAGAACATTTTCATTCAATCTTAATTGAAATGTTCAAGACAGCAGAACTCAAATGTCATATCATTTCACCATCAGATCAATTAACTGTAATGATCGATGAATTCAGTAAGACATTTTATGAAATCGACGCACACAAACAAACTTAAACAGTTTGGTGTTACTTTCATCAGAAACTCAATCCGTGAACCATTTCTCAAACATTCGCTAATGATAAAAATCACATTTTTATCGTCATAAGGTCTCTTGATGGATATGGCAACAACGTTTCCCAATTCAAAACCAGATAGCGGAGCTGCTATATCTCACTACATGGGGTCATTTAGAAGCCGAAAACAAAAGTAAAAGGTTAAACCATTTCTGAAGCATTTGCCATTCATTTAGAAGCCCACAAACAAAAGTAAAAGGTTAAACCATTTCTGAAACACTTACTAAGGATAGAAATCACATTTATATCATCACAAGGACTTTTAATGGATATCGCAACATCGTTCCTAATCCAAAGCTAGAAAGCGAAGCTTTTATAACTAAAATCATGGGATCATTTAGAAGGCCACAAACAAAAGTATTAGATTTAAGACCAACATATAGATCAATCGATTTGATCGGATTGTTGAATGATCTTGGATTTAAAATCCAGTCTGCATGAAAATCTAATGCAACTAGCAACGTAGAACATTTTCATTCAATCTAAATTGAAATTTTCAAGACAGCAGAATTCAAATGTCATATCATTTCACTATCAGATCAATTAACTGTGATGATCGATAAATTCAGGAAGACATTTTATGAAATCTACGCACACTTAAAAACTTAAACAGTGTGGTGTTGATTTCATCATAAACTAAATCCGTGAACCATTTCACAAACATTTGCTTATGATGAAAATTACATTTATATCGTCATAAGGACTTTTGATGGATATGGAAACACCGTTCCCAATCCAAAACCAGATAGCGAAGCTGCTATAAATTAATACATGGGGTCATTTGGAAGCCCACAAACAAAAGTAAAAGATAAAACCGTTTTTGAAACATTTGCTAAGGATTAAAATCACATTTATATCGTCACAAGGACTTTTAATGGATATCGCAACATCGTTCCTTAATCAAAGCCAGATAGCGAGGCTTTTATTACTGAAATCATGGGATCATTTAGAAGCCCACAAACAAAGGTTTAAAATTTAAAACCAACATGTAGATCAATCGATTTGATCGGATTGTTGAATGATCTTGGATTAAAAATATAGTCTGCATGAAAATCTAATGCAACTAGCAACGTAGAACATTTTCATTCAATCTTAATTGAAATGTTCAAGACAGCAGAACTCAAATGTCATATCATTTCACCATCAGATCAATTAACTGTAATGATCGATGAATTCAGTAAGACATTTTATGAAATCGACACACACAAACAAACTTAAACAGTTTGGTGTTACTTTCATCAGAAACTCAATCCGTGAACCATTTCTCAAACATTCGCTAATGATAAAAATCACATTTTTATCGTCATAAGGTCTCTTGATGGATATGGCAACAACGTTTCCAATCCAAAACCAGATAGCGGAGCTGCTATTTCTCAATACATGGGGTCATTTAGAAGCCGAAAACAAAAGTAAAAGGTTAAACCATTTCTGAAGCATTTGCCATTCATTTAGAAGCCCACAAACAAAAGTAAAAGGTTAAACCTTTTCTGAAACACTTACTAAGGATAGAAATCACATTTATGTCATCACAAGGACTTTTAATGGATATCGCAACATCGTGCCTAATCCAAAGCCAGATAGCGAGGCTTTTATTACTGAAATCATGGGATCGTTTAGAAGCCAACAAACAAAAGTATTAGATTTAAAACCAACATGTAGATCAATCGATTTGATCGGATTGTTGAATGATCTTGGATTTAAAATCCAGTCTGCATGAAAATCTAATGCAACTAGCAACGTAGAACATTTTCATTCAATCTAAATTGAAATGTTCAAGACAGCAGAACTCAAATGTCATATCATTTCACCATCAGATTAATTAACTATAATGATCGATAAATTCAGTTAGACAGTTTATAAAACCGACGCACACAAACAAACTTAAACAGTTTGGTGTTAATTTTATCAGAAACTAAATCCGTGAACCATTTCTCAAACATTTGCTAATGATGAAAATCACATTTATATCGTCATAAGGACTTTTGATGGATATGGAACCACCGTTCCCAATCCAAAACCAGATAGCGAAGCTGCTATAAGCTAATACATGGGGTCATTTGGAAGCCCACCAACAAAAGTAAAAGGTTAAGCCGTTTCTGAAGAATTTGCCATTCAGTTAGAAGCCCACAAACAAAAGTAAAAGGTAAAACCGTTTTTGAAACATTTGCTAAGGATTAAAAGCACATTTATATCGTCACAAGGACTTTTAATGGATATCGCAACATCGTTCCTTATTCAAAGCCAGATAGCGAGGCTTTTATTACTGAAACCATGGGATCATTTAGAAGCCAACAAACAAAAGTATTAGATTTAAAACCAACATGTAGATCAATCGATTTGATCGGATTGTTGAATGTTCTTGGATTTAAAATCCAGTCTGCATGAAAATCTAATGCAACTAGCAACGTAGAACATTTTCATTCAATCTTAATTGAAATGTTCAAGACAGCAGAACTCAAATGTCATATCATTTCACCATCAGATCAATTAACTATAATGATCGATAAATTCAGTTAGACAGTTTATAAAACCGACGCACACAAACAAACTTAAACAGTTTGGTGTTAATTTTATCAGAAACTAAATCCGTGAACCATTTCTCAAACATTTGCTAATGATGAAAATCACATTTATATCGTCATAAGGACTTTTGATGGATATGGAACCACCTTTCCCAATCCAAAACCAGATAGCGAAGCTGCTATAAGTTAATACATGGGGTCATTTGGAAGCCCACCAACAAAAGTAAAAGGTTAAGCCGTTTCTGAAGCATTTGCCATTCAGTTAGAAGCCCACAAACAAAAGTAAAAGGTAAAACCGTTTTGAAACATTTGCTAAGGATTAAAAGCACATTTATATCGTCACAAGGACTTTTAATGGATATCGCAACATCGTTCCTTATTCAAAGCCAGATAGCGAGGCTTTTATTACTGAAATCATGGGATCATTTAGAAGCCAACAAACAAAAGTATTAGATTTAAAACCAACATGTGGAACAATCGATTTGATCGGATTGTTGAATGTTCTTGGATTTTAAATTAAGTCTGCATGAAAATCTAATGCAACTAGCAAAGTAGAACATTTTCATCCAATCTTAATTGAAATGTTCAAGACAGCAGAATTCAAATGTCATATCATTTCATTATCAGATCAATTAACTGTAATGATCGATGAATTCAGTAAAACATTTTATGAAACCGACGCACACAAACAAACTTAAACAGTTTGGTGTTAATTTTATCAGAAACTAAATCCGTGAACCATTTCTCAAACATTTGCTAATGATGAAAATCACATTTATATCGTCATAAGGACTTTTGATGGATATGGAACCACCGTTCCCAATCCAAAACCAGATAGCGAAGCTGCTATAAGTTAATACATGGGGTCATTTGGAAGCCCACCAACAAAAGTAAAAGGTTAAGCCGTTTCTGAAGCATTTGCCATTCAGTTAGAAGCCCACAAACAAAAGTAAAAGGTAAAACCGTTTTTGAAACATTTGCTAAGGATTAAAAGCACATTTATATCGTCACAAGGACTTTTAATGGATATCGCAACATCGTTCCTAATTCAAAGCCAGAAAGCGAGGCTTTTATTACTGAAATCATGGGATCATTTAGAAGCCAACAAACAAAAGTATTAGATTTAAAACCAACATGTAGATCAATCGATTTGATCGGATTGTTGAATGATCTTGGATTTAAAATCCAGTCTGCATGAAAACCTAATAGTTGCATTAGAACGTAGAACATTTTCATTCAATCTTAATTGAAATGTTCAAGACAGCAGGATTCAAATGTCATATCATTTCACCATCAGATCAATTAACTGTAATGATCGATGAATTCAGTAAGACATTTTATGAAATCGACGCACACAAACAAACTTAAACAGTGTCGTGTTAATTTGATGAGAAACTAAATCCTGTGAACCATTTCTCAAACATTTGCTACTGATTAAAATCACATTTATATCGTCATAAAGACTTTTGATGGATATGGCAACACCGTTCCCAATCCAAAACCAGATAGCGAAGCTGCTATAAGTTAATACATGGGGTAATTTTGAAGCCCACAAACAAAAGTAAAATGTAAAACCGTTTTTGAAACATTTGCTAAGGATTAAAATCACATTTACATCGTCACAAGGACTTTTAATGGATATCGCAACATCGTTCCTAATTCAAAGCCAGATTGCGAGGCTTTTATTACTGAAATCATGGGATCATTTAGAAGCCCACAAACAAAGGATTTATAGTTAAAACCAACATGTAGATCAATCGATTTGATCGGATTGTTGAATGATCTTGGATTTAAAATCCAGTCTGCATGAAAATCTAATGCAATTTGCAACGTAGAACATTTTCATTCAATCTTAATTGAAATGTTCAAGCAGAATTCAAATGTCATTCAGCTTTCGACTCGGTCAACCACGCTCTACTCCTAGCCAAGATGACTAAATATGGAGTTAACGTTGAGCTGGTGCGGTGGCTCAAGAGCTTTCTGACCGATAGGCACATTCTAGTCAATATTGGTGATGCCTTCTCGTCTCCATTCTCGAACGCATCTGGAGTACCGCAGGGCAGCATACTGGGACCTTTCCTGTTTACGTTATTCATCAATGACATCACGTTATGGATTCCTGGCGCATCGAAGCTGCTGTATGCTGACGACCTGAAAATTTTCTCGCATGTGCAAGGACTCGACGACTGCCAGAGGTTACAACTGTGTCTTGACCGGCTTAATTCGTGGTGTGCGACTAACTGTTTATCAATTAATGTAAACAAGTGTTGTGTTGTGTCTTTCTCAAGGAAAAAGTCTCACGTCTCGTTTAACTACTCACTGTCAGGGTCCTCAATTCCTCGTGCTGTCCAAGTTAGAGATCTCGGTGTTTTACTTGACCAGAAGCTAGTTTTAACAAACCACTTTGACTATATCGTCTCAAAAGCTCTTCGTTCTCTAGGCTTCATATTGAGAGTCTCCAAAGAGCTCTCAAATAACCCATTTACGATCAAAAGCCTATACTGCTCTATAGTGAGACCCATTTTAGAATTTGCTTGTGTTGTTTGGTCTCCCATTCACCAACAACATATCAACAGACTTGAGCTTATTCAAAGACGATTGACGAAATTTATGTTTAACCGATTGACTTGGGCTAATAGGGTCAACAAGGCCAATTATTAAACGAGGTGCCTTCTTTTTGGCTTGGAGTCGCTCGAGCACAGAAGAAAAATGGCCAAATGTTTGTTTGTCTTTAAACTATTGAACGGCAACATCGATGCTCCCGCCATCCTAAATAAGATAAATCTCACGGCGCCTAGCAGGTCGTTGAGACCCAGACAGTTGCTGGCGGTTGACTTCCGGCGTAGAGAGTACGGCACCTTTGACCCGTTGCTTCAAATGACTAGGGAATTTAACGAGATGTACCATGTGATCGATTTTAACCACTCAATGTTCAGTGTTAAAATGCGCCTACGTGCTCTTTACGGCTTGTGATTTATGTGATTTATGTGCTAAGCTATTTATTTGCGTCTGTACACTTTGCGTCATGTCTGATATGCGTTTTATTGTTAAGCTTTGTTTGTTTGATTGATTGAGTGATAGTTCTGTCTTGTAGGCCACTCGAGCCAGAAGATTTATAATAATAAATAAATAAATAAAGAAATATCATTTCACCATCAGATCAATTGACTGTAATGATCGATAAATTCAGTAAGACATTTTATGAAATCGACGCACACAAACAAACTTAAACAGTGTCGTGTTAATTTGATCAGAAACTAAATCCGTGAACCATTTCTCAAACATTTGCTACTGATTAAAATCACATTTATATCGTCATAAGGACTTTTGATGGATATGGCAACACCGTTCCCAATCCAAAACCAGATAGCGAAGCTGCTATAAGTTAATACATGGGGTCTTTGGGAAGCCCACAAACAAAAGTAAAAGATAAAACCGTTTTTTAAACATTTGCTAAGGATTAAAATCACATTTATATCGTCACAAGGACTTTTAATCCAAAACCAGATAGCGAAGCTGCTATAAGTTAATACATGGGGTCATTTGGAAGCCCACAAACAAAAGTAAAAGGTTAAACCGTTTTTGAAACATTTGCTAAGGATTAAAATCACATTTATATCGGCACAAGGGCTTTCAATCGATATCGCAACATCGTTCCTAATTCAAAGCCAGATTGCGAGGCTTTTATTACTAAAATCATGGGATCAATAAGAAGCCCACAAACAAAGGTTTTATATTTAAAACCAACATGTAGATCAATCGATTTGATCGGATTGTTGAATGATCTTGGATTTAAAATCCAGTCTGCATGCATCCAGTCCAGTCCAGTAATGATCGATAAATTCAGTAAGACTTTTTATGAAATCGACTCACACAAACAAACTTAAACAGTTTGGTGTTAATTTGATCAGGAAATAAATCCGTGAACAATTTCACAAACATTTGCTAATGATAAAAATCACATTAATATCGTCATAAGGACGTTTGATGGATATGGCAACACCGTTCCCAATCCAAAACCAGATAACGAAGCTGCTATAAGTTAATACATGGGGTCATTTGGAAGCCCACAAACAAAAGTAAAAGGTAAAACCATTTTTGAAACATTTGCTAAAGATTAAAAGCACATTTATATCGTCACAAGGACTTTTAATGGATATCGCAACATCGTTCCTAATTCAAAGCCAGATAGCGAGGCTTTTATTACTGAAATCATGGGATCATTTAGAAGCCCACAAACAAAGGTTTTATATTTAAAACCAACATGTAGATCAATCGATTTGATCGGATTGTTGAATGATCTTGGATTAAAAATACAGTCTGCATGAAAATCTAATGCAACTAGCAACGTAGAACATTTTCATTCAATCTTAATTGAAATGTTCAAGACAGCAGGATTCAAATGTCATATCATTTCACCATCAGATCAATTGACTGTAATGATCGATGAATTCAGTAAGACATTTTACGAAATCGACGCACACAAACAAACTTAAACAGTGTCGTGTTAATTTGATCAGAAACTAAATCCTGTGAACCATTTCTCAAACATTTGCTACTGATTAAGATCACATTTATATCGTAATAAAGACTTTTGATGGATATGGCAACACCGTTTCCAATCCAAAACCAGATAGCGAAGCTGCTATAAGTTAATACATGGGGTCATTTGGAAGCCCACAAACAAAAGTAAAATGTTAAACCGTTTTTGAAACATTTGCTAAGGATTAAAATCACATTTATATCGTCACAAGGACTTTTAATGGATATCGCAACATCGTTCCTAATTCAAAGCCAGATAGCGAGGCTTTTATTACTGAAATCATGGGATCATTTAGAAGCCCACAAGCAAAGGTTTTATAGTTTAAACCAACATGTAGATCAATCGATTTGATCGGATTGTTGAATGATCTTGGATTTAAAATCCAGTCTGCATGAAAATCTAATGCAACTAGCAACGTAGAACGTTTTCATTCAATCTAAATTGAAATGTTCAAGACAGCAGAATTCAAATGTCATATCATTTCACCATCAGATCAATTAACTGTAATGATCGATAAATTCAGTAAGACATTTTATGAAATCGACGCACACAAACAAACTTAAACAGTTTGGTGTTACTTTCATCAGAAACTCAATCCGTGAACCATTTCTCAAACATTTGCTAATGATAAAAATCACATTTTTATCGTCATAAGGTCTCTTGATGGATATGGCAACAACGTTTCCAATCCAAAACCAGATAGTGGTGCTGCTATATCTCAATACATGGGGTCATTTAGAAGCCCACAAACAAAAGTAAAAGGTTAAACCATTTCTGAAACACTTACTAAGGATAAAAACCACATTAAAAACGTCACAAGGACTTTTAATGGATATCGCAACATCGTTCCTAATTCAAAGCCAGTTAGCGAGGCTTTTATTACTGAAATCATGGGATCATTTAGAAGCCACATACAAAAGTATAACATTTAAAACCAACATGTAGATCAATCGATTTGATCGGATTGTTGAATGTTTTTGGATTTAAAATCCAGTCTGCATGAAAATCTAATGCAACTAGCAACGTAGAACATTTTCATTCAATCTTAATTGAAATGTTCAAGACAGCAAAACTCAAATGTCATATCATTTCACCATCAGGTCAATTAACTATAATGATCGATAAATTCAGCTTGACAGTTTATAAAACCGAACAAACTTAAACAGTTTGGTGTTAATTTTATCAGAAACTAAATCCATGAACCATTTCTCAAACATTTGCTAATGATGAAAATCACATTTATATCGTCATAAGGACTTTTGATGGATATGGAACCACCTTTCCCAATCCAAAACCAGATAGCGAAGCTGCTATAAGTTAATACATGGGGTCATTTGGAAGCCCACCAACAAAAGTAAAAGGTTAAACCGTTTCTGAAGCATTTGCCATTCAGTTAGAAGTCCACAAACAAAAGTAAAAGGTAAAACCGTTTATGAAACATTTGCTAAGGATTAAAAGCACATTTATATCGTCACAAGGACTTTTAATGGATATCGCAACATCGTTCCTAATTCAAAGCCAGATAGCGAGGCTTTTATTACTGAAATCATGGGATCATTTAGAAGCCAACAAACAAAAGTATTAGATTTAAAACCAACATGTAGATCAATCGATTTGATCGGATTGTTGAATGTTCTTGGATTTAAAATTAAGTCTGCATGAAAATCTAATGCTACTAGCAACGTAGAACATTTTCATTCAATCTAAATTGAAATGTTCAAGACAACAGAATTCAAATGTCATTTCACCATCAGATCAAATAACTGTAATGATCGATAAATTCAGTAAGACATTTTATGAAATCGACGCACACAAACAAACTTAAACAGTGTGGTGTTGATTTCATCAGAAACTAAATCCGTGAGCCATTTCTCAAACATTTGCTACTGATTTAAATCACATTTATGTCGTCATAAGGACGTTTGATGAATATGGCAACAACGTTCCCAATCCAAAACCAGATAGCGAAGCTGCTATAAGTTAATACATGGGGTCATTTGGAAGCCCACAAACAAAAGTAAAAGGTTAAACCGTTGCTGTAACATTTGCTAAGGATTAAAATCACATTTATGTCGTCACAAGGACTTTTAATGGATATCGCAACATCGTTCCTAATTCAAAGCCAGATAGCGAGGCTTTTATTACTGAAATCATGGGATCATTTAGAAGCCCACATACAAAAGTATAACATTTAAAACCAACATGTAGATCAATCGATTTGATCGGATTGTTGAATGATCTTGGATTTAAAATCCAGTCTGCATGAAAATCTAATGCTACTAGCAACGTAGAACATTTTCATTCAACCTTAATTGAAATGTTCAAGACAGCAGAATTCAAATGTCATATCATTTCACCATCAGATCAATTAACTGTAATGATCGATAAATTCAGTAAGACATTTTATGAAATCGTCGCACACGTACAATCTTAAACAGTGTGGTTTTGATTTCATCAGAAACTAAATCCGTGAACCATTTCTCAAACATTTGCTAATGATGAAAATCACATTTATTTCGTCATAAGGACTTTTGATGGATATGGAACCACCTTTCCCAATCCAAAACCAGATAGCGAAGCTGCTATAAGTTAATACATGGGGTCATTTGGAAACCCACCAACAAAAGTAAAAGGTTAAACCGTTTCTGAAGCATTTGCCATTCAGTTAGAAGCCCACAAACAAAAGTAAAAGGTAAAACCGTTTTTGAAACATTTGCTAAGGATTAAAAGCACATTTATATCGTCACAAGGACTTTTAATGGATATCGCAACATCGTTCCTAATTCAAAGCCAGATAGCGAGGCTTTTATTACTGAAATCATGGGATCATTTAGAAGCCCACAAACAAAAGTATTAGATTTAAAACCAACATGTAGATCAATCGATTTGATCAGATTGTTGAATGGTCTTGGATTTAAAATCCAGTCTGCGTGAAAATCTAATGCAACTAGCAACGTAGAACATTTTCATTCAATCTTAATTGAATTGTTCAAGACAGCAGAATTCAAATGTGATATCATTTCACCATCAGATCAATTAACTGTAATGATCGATAAATTCAGTAAGACATTTTATGAAATCGTCGCACACGTACAATCTTAAACAGTGTGGTTTTGATTTCATCAGAAACTAAATCCGTGAACCATTTCACAAACATTTGCTAATTATAAAAATCCCATTTATATCCTCATAAGGACGTTTGATAGATATGGAAACACCGTTCCCAATCCAAAACCAGTTAGCGAAGCTGCTATAAGTTAATACATGGGGTCATTTGGCAGCCCACAAACAAAAGTAAAAGGTAAAACCGTTGCTGAAACATTTGCTAAGGATAAAAATCACATTTATATCGTCACAAGGACTTTTAATGGATATCGCAACATCGTTCCTAATTCAAAGCCAGATAGCGAGGCTTTTATAACTGAAATCATGGAATCATTTAGAAGCCCACAAACAAGAGTATTAGATTTAAAACCAACATGTAGATCAATCGATTTGATCGGATTGTTGAATGTTCTTGGATTTAAAATCCAGTCTGCATGAAAATCTATTGCAACTAGCAACGTAGAACATTTTCATTCAATGTTAATTGAAATGTTCAAGACAGCAGAATTCAAATGTCATATCATTTCACTATCAGATCAATTAACTGTAATGATCGATAAATTCAGTAAGACATTTTATGAAATGGACGCACACGTACAAACTTAAACAATTTGGTGTTAATTTGATCAGACACCTAATCCATGAATCATTTTTCAAACATTTGCTAATGATTTAAATCACATTTATGTCGTCATAAGGACGTTTGATGAATATGGCAACAACGTTCCCAATCCAAAACCAGATAGCGAAGCTGCTATAAGTTAATACATGGGGTCATTTGGAAGCCCACAAACAAAAGTAAAAGGTTAAACCGTTGCTGAAACATTTGCTTAGGATTAAAAGCACATTTATATCGTCACAAGGACTTTTAATGGATATCGCAACATCGTTCCTAATTCAAAGCCAGATAGCGAGGCTTTTATAACTGAAATCATGGGATCATGAAGAAGCCAACAAACAAAAGTATTATATTTAAAACCAACATGTAGATCAATCGATTTGATCGGATTGTTGAATGTTCTTGGATTTAAAATCCAGTCTGCATGAAAATCTAATGCAACTAGCAACGTAGAACATTTTCATTCAATCTTAATTGAAATGTTCAAGACAGCAGAACTCAAATGTCATATCATTTCACCATCAGATCAATTAACTATAATGATCGATAAATTCAGTTAGACAGTTTATGAAACCGACGCACACAAACAAACTTAAACAGTTTGGTGTTAATTTAATCAGAAACTAAATCCGTGAACCATTTCTCAAACATTTGCTTATTATAAAAATCACATTTATATCCTCATAAGGACGTTTGATAGATATGGAAACACCGTTCCCAATCCAAAACCAGATAGCGAAGCTGCTATAAGTTAATACATGGGGTCATTTGGAAGCCCACCAACAAAAGTAAAAGGTTAAACCGTTTCTGAAGCATTTGCCATTCAGTTAGAAGCCCACAAACAAAAGTAAAAGGTAAAACCGTTGCTGAAACATTTGCTTAGGATTAAAAGCACATTTATATCGTCACAAGGACTTTTAATGGATATCGCAACATCGTTCCTAATTCAAAGCCAGATAGCGAGGCTTTTATAACTGAAATCATGGGATCATGAAGAAGCCAACAAACAAAAGTATTATATTTAAAACCAACATGTAGATCAATCGATTTGATCGGATTGTTGAATGTTCTTGGATTTAAAATCCAGTCTGCATGAAAATCTAATGCAACTAGCAACGTAGAACATTTTCATTCAATCTTAATTGAAATGTTCAAGACAGCAGAACTCAAATGTCATATCATTTCACCATCAGATCAATTAACTATAATGATCGATAAATTCAGTTAGACAGTTTATGAAACCGACGCACACAAACAAACTTAAACAGTTTGGTGTTAATTTAATCAGAAACTAAATCCGTGAACCATTTCTCAAACATTTGCTTATTATAAAAATCACATTTATATCCTCATAAGGACGTTTGATAGATATGGAAACACCGTTCCCAATCCAAAACCAGATAGCGAAGCTGCTATAAGTTAATACATGGGGTCATTTGGAAGCCCACCAACAAAAGTAAAAGGTTAAACCGTTTCTGAAGCATTTGCCGTTCAGTTAGAAGCCAACAAACAAAAGTAAAAGGTAAAACCGTTGCTGAAACATTTGCTAAGGATTAAAAGCACATTTATATCGTCACAAGGACTTTTAATGGATATCGCAACATCGTTCCTAAGTCAAAGCCAGATTGCGAGGCTTTTATTACTGAAATCATGGGATCATTTAGAAGCCCACAAACAAAGGTTTATTATTTAAAACCAACATGTAGATCAATCGATTTGATCGGATTGTTGAATGATCTTGGATTAAAAATATAGTCTGCATGAAAATCTAATGCAACTAGCAACGTAGAACATTTTCATTCAATCTTAATTGAAATGTTCAAGACAGCAGAATTCAAATGTCATATCATTTCATTATCAGATCAATTAACTGTAATGATCGATAAATTCAGTAAGACATTTTATGAAATCGACGCACACGTACAATTTTAAACAGTGTGGTTTTGAGTTCATCAGAAACTAAATCCGTGAACCATTTCACAAACATTTGCTAATTATAAAAATCCCATTTATATCCTCATAAGGACGTTTGATAGATATGGCAACACCGTTCCCAATCCAAAACCTGATAGCGATGCTGCTATAAGTTAATACATGGGGTCATTTGGAAGCCCACCAACAAAAGTAAAAGGTTAAACCGTTTCTGAAGCATTTGCCATTCAGTTAGAAGCCAACAAACAAAAGTAAAAGGTTAAACCGTTTTTGAAACATTTGCTAAGGATTAAAATCACATTTATATCGTCACAAGGACTTTTAATGGATATCGCAACATCGTTCCTAATTCAAAGCCAGATAGCGAGGCTTTTATTACTGAAATCATGGGATCATTTAGAAGCCCACAAACAAGAGTTTTATATTTAAAACCAACATGTAGATCAATCGATTTGATCGGATTGTTGAATGGTCTGGGATTCAAAATCCAGTCTGCATGAAAATCTAATGCAACTAGCAACGTTGAACATTTTCATTCAATCTTAATTGAAATGTTTAAGCAGAATTCAAATGTCATATCATTTCACCATCAGATCAATTAACTGTAATGATCGATAAATTCAGTAAGACATTTTATGAAATCGACACACACGTACAAACTTAACCAGTTTGGTGTTATTTTCAACAGAAACTATATCCGTGAACCATTTCTCAAACATTTGCTAATGATACAAATCACATTTATATCGTCATAAGAGATTTATATCGTCTTTTGATGGATATGGCAACACCGTTCCCAATCCAAAACCAGATAGCGAAGCTTCTATAACTCAATACATGGGGTCATTTAGAAACCCACAAACAAAAGTAAAAGGTTAAACCATTTCAGAAGCATTTGCCATTCATTAAGAAGCCCACAAACAAAAGTAAAAGGTTAAACCATTTCTGAAACACTTACTAAGGATAGAAATCACATTTATATCATCACAAGGACTTTTAAAGGATATCGCAACATCGTTCCTAATCCAAAGCCAGAAAGCGAGGCTTTTATAACTAAAATCATGGGATCATTTAGAAGCCCACAAACAAAAGTATTAGATTTAAAACCAACTTGTAGATCAATCGATTTGATCAGATTGTTGAATGGTCTTGGATTTAAAATCCAGTCTGCGTGAAAATCTAATGCAACTAGCAACGTAGAACATTTTCATTCAATCTTAATTGAATTGTTCAAGACAGCAGAATTCAAATGTGATATCATTTCACCATCAGATCAATTAACTGTAATGATCGATAAATTCAGTAAGACATTTTATGAAATCGTCGCTCACGTACAATCTTAAACAGTGTGGTTTTAATTTCATCAGAAACTAAATCCGTGAACCATTTCACAAACATTTGCTAATTATATAAATCCCATTTATATCCTCATAAGGACGTTTGATAGATATGGCAACACCGTTCCCAATCCAAAACCTGATAGCAATGCTGCTATAAGTTAATACATGGGGTCATTTGGAAGCCCACAAACAAAAGTAAAAGGTAAAACCGTTTTTGAAACATTTGCTAAGGATTAAAATCACATTTATATCGTCACAAGGACTTTTAATGGATATCGCAACATCGTTTCTTATTCAAAGCAAGATAGCGAGGCTATTATCACTGCAATCATGGGATCATTTAGAAGCCCACAAACAAAGGTTTTATATTTAAAACCAACATGTAGATCAATCGATTTGATCGGATTGCTGAATGGTCTTGGATTCAAAATCCAGTCTGCATGAAAATCTAATGCAACTAGCAACGTTGAACATTTTCATTCAATCTTAATTGAAATGTTTAAGCAGAATTCAAATGTCATATCATTTCACTATCAGATCAATTAACTGTAATGATCGATAAATTCAGTAAGACATTTTATGAAATCGACGCCCACGTACAAACTTAAACAGTGTCGTGTTAATTTGATCAGAAACTAAATCCGTGAACCATTTTTCAAACATTTGCTACTGATTAAAATCACATTTATATCGTCATAAGGACTTTTGATGGATATGGCAACACCGTTCCCAATCCAAAACCTGATAGCGATGCTGCTATAAGTTAATACATGGGGTCATTTGGAAGCCCACAAACAAAAGTAAAAGGTAAAACCGTTTTTGAAACATTTGCTAAGGATTAAAATCACATTTATATCGTCACAAGGACTTTTAATGGATATCGCAACATCGTTCCTTATTCAAAGCCAGATAGCGAGGCTTTTATTACTGAAATCATGGGATCATTTAGAAGCCCACAAACAAAAGTTTTATATTTAAAACCAACATGTAGATCAATCGATTTGATCGGATTGTTGAATGATCTTGGATTTAAAATCCAGTCTGCATGAAAATCTAATGCAACTAGCAACGTAGAACATTTTCATTCAATCTTAATTGAAATGTTCAAGACAGCAGAATTCAAATGTCATATCATTTCACCATCAGATCAATTAACTGTAATGATCGATAAATTCAGTAAGACATTTTATGAAATCGACGCCCACGTACAAACTTAAACAGTGTCGTGTTAATTTGATCAGAAACTAAATCCGTGAACCATTTTTCAAACATTTGCTACTGATTAAAATCACATTTATATCCTCATAAGGACGTTTGATGAATATGGCAACAACGTTCCCAATCCAAAACCTGATAGCGATGCTGCTATAAGTTAATACATGGGGTCATTTGGAAGCCCACAAACAAAAGTAAAAGGTAAAACCGTTTTTGAAACATTTGCTAAGGATTAAAATCACATTTATATCGTCACAAGGACTTTTAATGGATATCGCAACATCGTTTCTAATTCAAAGCCAGATAGCGAGGCTTTTATTACTGAAATCATGGGATCATTTAGAAGCCCACAAACAAAAGTTTTATATTTAAAACCAACATGTAGATCAATCGATTTGATCGGATTGTTGAATGGTCTTGGATTCAAAATCCAGTCTGCATGAAAATCTAATGCAACTAGCAACGTTGAACATTTTCATTCAATCTTAATTGAAATGTTTAAGCAGAATTCAAATGTCATATCATTTCACTAACAGATCAATGAACTGTAATGATCGATAAATTCAGTAAGACAGTTTATGAAATCGACACACACGTACAAACTTAACCAGTTTGGTGTTATTTTCAACAGAAACTATATCCGTGAACCATTTCTCAAACATTTGCTAATGATACAAATCACATTTATATCGTCATAAGAGATTTATATCGTCTTTTGATGGATATGGCAACACCGTTCCCAATCCAAAACCAGATAGCGAAGCTTCTATAACTCAATACATGGGGTCATTTAGAAACCCACAAACAAAAGTAAAAGGTTAAACCATTTCTGAAACACTTACTAAGGATAGAAATCACATTTATATCATCACAAGGACTTTTAAAGGATATCGCAACATCGTTCCTAATCCAAAGCCAGAAAGCGAGGCTTTTATAACTAAAATCATGGGATCATTTAGAAGCCCACAAACAAAAGTATTAGATTTAAAACCAACATGTAGATCAATCGATTTGATCAGATTGTTGAATGGTCTTGGATTTAAAATCCAGTCTGCGTGAAAATCTAATGCAACTAGCAACGTAGAACATTTTCATTCAATCTTAATTGAATTGTTCAAGACAGCAGAATTCAAATGTGATATCATTTCACCATCAGATCAATTAACTGTAATGATCGATAAATTCAGTAAGACATTTTATGAAATCGTCGCTCACGTACAATCTTAAACAGTGTGGTTTTAATTTCATCAGAAACTAAATCCGTGAACCATTTCACAAACATTTGCTACTGATAAAAATCACATTTATATCCTCATAAGGACGTTTGATAGATATGGCAACACCGTTCCCAATCCAAAACCTGATAGCGATGCTGCTATAAGTTAATACATGGGGTCATTTGGAAGCCCACAAACAAAAGTAAAAGGTAAAACCGTTTTTGAAACATTTGCTAAGGATAAAAATCACATTTATATCGTCACAAGGACTTTTAATGGATATCGCAACATCGTTTCTAATTCAAAGCAAGATAGCGAGGCTTTTATTACTGCAATCATGGGATCATTTAGAAGCCCACAAACAAAGGTTTTATATTTAAAACCAACATGTAGATCAATCGATTTGATCGGATTGCTGAATGGTCTTGGATTCAAAATCCAGTCTGCATGAAAATCTAATGCAACTAGCAACGTTGAACATTTTCATTCAATCTTAATTGAAATGTTTAAGCAGAATTCAAATGTCATATCATTTCACTATCAGATCAATTAACTGTAATGATCGATAAATTCAGTAAGACATTTTATGAAATCGACGCCCACGTACAAACTTAAACAGTGTCGTGTTAATTTGATCAGAAACTAAATCCGTGAACCATTTTTCAAACATTTGCTTCTGATTAAAATCACATTTATATCGTCATAAGGACTTTTGATGGATATGGCAACACCGTTCCCAATCCAAAACCTGATAGCGATGCTGCTATAAGTTAATACATGGGGTCATTTGGAAGCCCACAAACAAAAGTAAAAGGTAAAACCGTTTTTGAAACATTTGCTAAGGATTAAAATCACATTTATATCGTCACAAGGACTTTTAATGGATATCGCAACATCGTTTCTAATTCAAAGCCAGATAGCGAGGCTTTTATTACTGAAATCATGGGATCATTTAGAAGCCCACAAACAAAGGTTTTATATTTAAAACCAACATGTAGATCAATCGATTTGATCGGATTGTTGAATGATCTTGGATTTAAAATCCAGTCTGCATGAAAATCTAATGCAACTAGCAACGTAGAACATTTTCATTCAATCTTAATTGAAATGTTCAAGACAGCAGAATTCAAATGTCATATCATTTCACCATCAGATCAATTAACTGTAATGATCGATAAATTCAGTAAGACATTTTATGAAATCGACGCCCACGTACAAACTTAAACAGTGTCGTGTTAATTTGATCAGAAACTAAATCCGTGAACCATTTTTCAAACATTTGCTACTGATTAAAATCACATTTATATCCTCATAAGGACGTTTGATGAATATGGCAACAACGTTCCCAATCCAAAACCTGATAGCGATGCTGCTATAAGTTAATACATGGGGTCATTTGGAAGCCCACAAACAAAAGTAAAAGGTAAAACCGTTTTTGAAACATTTGCTAAGGATTAAAATCACATTTATATCGTCACAAGGACTTTTAATGGATATCGCAACATCGTTTCTAATTCAAAGCCAGATAGCGAGGCTTTTATTACTGAAATCATGGGATCATTTAGAAGCCCACAAACAAAAGTTTTATATTTAAAACCAACATGTAGATCAATCGATTTGATCGGATTGTTGAATGGTCTTGGATTCAAAATCCAGTCTGCATGAAAATCTAATGCAACTAGCAACGTTGAACATTTTCATTCAATCTTAATTGAAATGTTCAAGCAGAATTCAAATGTCATATCATTTCACCATCAGATCAATTAACTGTAATGATCGATAAATTCAGTAAGACATTTTATGAAATCGTCGCACACGTACAATCTTAAACAGTGTGGTTTTGATTTCATCAGAAACTAAATCCGTGAACCATTTCACAAACATTTGCAAATTATAAAAATCACATTTATATCCTCATAAGGACGTTTGATAGATATGGAAACACCGTTCCCAATCCAAAACCAGATAACGAAGCTGCTATAAGTTAATACATGGGGTCATTTGGAAGCCCACCAACAAAAGTAAAAGGTTAAACCGTTTCTGAAGCATTTGCCATTCAGTTAGAAGCCAACAAACAAAAGTAAAAGGTTAAACCGTTTTTGAAACATTTGCTAAGGATTAAAATCACATTTATATCGTCACAAGGACTTTTAATGGATATCGCAACATCGTTCCTAATTCAAAGCCAGATAGCGAGGCTTTTATTACTGAAATCATGGGATCATTTAGAAGCCCACAAACAAGAGTTTTATATTTAAAACCAACATGTAGATCAATCGATTTGATCGGATTGTTGAATGGTCTTAGATTCAAAATCCAGTCTGCATGAAAATCTAATGCAACTAGCAACGTTGAACATTTTCATTCAATCTTAATTGAAATGTTTAAGCAGAATTCAAATGTCATATCATTTCACCATCAGATCAATTAACTGTAATGATCGATAAATTCAGTAAGACATTTTATGAAATCGTCGCACACGTACAATCTTAAACAGTGTGGTTTTGATTTCATCAGAAACTAAATCCGTGAACCATTTCACAAACATTTGCTAATTATAAAAATCACATTTATATCCTCATAAGGACGTTTGATAGATATGGAAACACCGTTCCCAATCCAAAACCTGATAGCGATGCTGCTATAAGTTAATACATGGGGTCATTTGGAAGCCCACAAACAAAAGTAAAAGGTAAAACCGTTTTTGAAACATTTGCTAAGGATTAAAATCACATTTATATCGGCTTAAGGGCTTTCAATCGATATCGCAACATCGTTCCTTATTCAAAGCCAGATAGCGAGGCTTTTATTACTGAAAACATGGGATCATTAAGAAGCCAACAAACAAAAGTATTAGATTTAAAACCGACATGTAGATCAATCGAATTGATCGGATTGTTGAATGGTCTTGGATTTAAAATCCAGTCTGCATGAAAATCTAATGCAACTAGCAACGTAGAACATTTTCATTCAATCTTAATTGAAATGTTCAAGACAGCAGAATTCAAATGTCATATCATTTCACCATCAGATCAATTAACTGTAATGATCGATAAATTCAGTAAGACATTTTATGAAATCGACACACACGTACAAACTTAACCAGTTTGGTGTTATTTTCAACAGAAACTATATCCGTGAACCATTTCTCAAACATTTGCTTATGATACAAATCACATTTATATCGTCATAAGGACTTTTGATGGATATGGCAACACCGTTCCCAATCCAAAACCAGATAGCGAAGCTTCTATAACTCAATACATGGGGTCATTTAGAAACCCACAAACAAAAGTAAAAGGTTAAACCATTTCAGAAGCATTTGCCATTCATTAAGAAGCCCACAAACAAAAGTAAAAGGTTAAACCATTTCTGAAACACTTACTAAGGATAGAAATCACATTTATATCATCACAAGGACTTTTAAAGGATATCGCAACATCGTTCCTAATCCAAAGCCAGAAAGCGAGGCTTTTATAACTAAAATCATGGGATCATTTAGAAGCCCACAAACAAAAGTATTAGATTTAAAACCAACATGTAGATCAATCGATTTGATCAGATTGTTGAATGGTCTTGGATTTAAAATCCAATCTGCGTGAAAATCTAATGCAACTAGCAACGTAGAACATTTTCATTCAATCTTAATTGAATTGTTCAAGACAGCAGAATTCAAATGTGATATCATTTCACCATCAGATCAATTAACTGTAATGATCGATAAATTCAGTAAGACATTTTATGAAATCGTCGCTCACGTACAATCTTAAACAGTGTGGTTTTGATTTCATCAGAAACTAAATCCGTGAACCATTTCACAAACATTTGCTAATTATAAAAATCCCATTTATATCCTCATAAGGACGTTTGATAGATATGGAAACACCGTTCCCAATCCAAAACCAGATAGCGAAGCTGCTATAAGTTAATACATGGGGTCATTTGGCAGCCCACAAACAAAAGTAAAAGGTAAAACCGTTGCTGAAACATTTGCTAAGGATTAAAATCACATTTATATCGTCACAAGGACTTTTAATGGATATCGCAACATCGTTCCTAATTCAAAGCCAGATAGCGAGGCTTTTATTACTGAAATCATGGGATCATTTAAAAGCCCACAAACAAAGGTTTTATATTTAAAACCAACATGTAGATCAATCGATTTGATCAGATTGTTGAATGGTCTTGGATTTAAAATCCAGTCTGCATGAAAATCTAATGCAACTAGCAACGTAGAACATTTTCATTCAATCTTAATTGAAATGTTCAAGACAGCAGAATTCAAATGTCATATCATTTCACCATCAGATCAATTAACTGTAATGATCGATAAATTCAGTAAGACATTTTATGAAATCGTCGCTCACGTACAATCTTAAACAGTGTGGTTTTGATTTCATCAGAAACTAAATCCGTGAACCATTTCACAAACATTTGCTAATTATAAAAATCCCATTTATATCCTCATAAGGACGTTTGATAGATATGGAAACACCGTTCCCAATCCAAAACCAGATAGCGAAGCTGCTATAAGTTAATACATGGGGTCATTTGGCAGCCCACAAACAAAAGTAAAAGGTAAAACCGTTGCTGAAACATTTGCTAAGGATTAAAATCACATTTATATCGTCACAAGGACTTTTAATGGATATCGCAACATCGTTCCTAATTCAAAGCCAGATAGCGAGGCTTTTATTACTGAAATCATGGGATCATTTAGAAGCCCACATACAAAAGTATAACATTTAAAACCAACATGTAGATCAATCGATTTGATCGGAATGTTAAATGATCTTGGATTTAAAATCCAGTCTGCATGAAAATCTAATGCAACTAGCAACGTAGAACATTTTCATTCAATCTTAATTGAAATGTTCAAGACAGCAGAATTCAAATGTCATATCATTTCACCATCAGATCAATTAACTGTAATGATCGTTAAATTCAGTAAGACATTTTATGAAATCAACGCCCACATACAAACTTAAACAGTGTCGTGTTAATTTGATCAGAAACTAAATCCGTGAACCATTTCTCAAACATTTGCTACTGATAAAAATCACATTTATATCGTCATAAGGACTTTTGATTGATATGGCAACACCGTTCCCAATCCAAAACCAGATAGCGAAGCTGCTATAAGTTAATACATGGGGTCATTTGGAAGCCCACAAACAAAAGTAAAAGGTAAAACCGTTTTTGAAACATTTGCTAAGGATAAAAATCACATTTATATCGTCACAAGGACTTTTAATGGATATCGCAACATCGTTTCTAATTCAAAGCAAGATAGCGAGGCTTTTATTACTGCAATCATGGGATCATTTAGAAGCCCACAAACAAAGGTTTTATATTTAAAACCAACATGTAGATCAATCGATTTGATCGGATTGCTGAATGGTCTTGGATTCAAAATCCAGTCTGCATGAAAATCTAATGCAACTAGCAACGTTGAACATTTTCATTCAATCTTAATTGAAATGTTTAAGCAGAATTCAAATGTCATATCATTTCACTATCAGATCAATTAACTGTAATGATCGATAAATTCAGTAAGACATTTTATGAAATCGACGCCCACGTACAAACTTAAACAGTGTCGTGTTAATTTGATCAGAAACTAAATCCGTGAACCATTTTTCAAACATTTGCTACTGATTAAAATCACATTTATATCGTCATAAGGACTTTTGATGGATATGGCAACACCGTTCCCAATCCAAAACCTGATAGCGATGCTGCTATAAGTTAATACATGGGGTCATTTGGAAGCCCACAAACAAAAGCAAAAGGTAAAACCGTTTTTGAAACATTTGCTAAGGATTAAAATCACATTTATATCGTCACAAGGACTTTTAATGGATATCGCAACATCGTTTCTAATTCAAAGCAAGATAGCGAGGCTTTTATTACTGCAATCATGGGATCATTTAGAAGCCCACAAACAAAGGTTTTATATTTAAAACCAACATGTAGATCAATCGATTTGATCGGATTGCTGAATGGTCTTGGATTCAAAATCCAGTCTGCATGAAAATCTAATGCAACTAGCAACGTTGAACATTTTCATTCAATCTTAATTGAAATGTTTAAGCAGAATTCAAATGTCATATCATTTCACTATCAGATCAATTAACTGTAATGATCGATAAATTCAGTAAGACATTTTATGAAATCGACGCCCACGTACAAACTTAAACAGTGTCGTGTTAATTTGATCAGAAACTAAATCCGTGAACCATTTTTCAAACATTTGCTACTGATTAAAATCACATTTATATCCTCATAAGGACGTTTGATGAATATGGCAACAACGTTCCCAATCCAAAACCTGATAGCGATGCTGCTATAAGTTAATACATGGGGTCATTTGGAAGCCCACAAACAAAAGTAAAAGGTAAAACCGTTTTTGAAACATTTGCTAAGGATTAAAATCACATTTATATCGTCACAAGGACTTTTAATGGATATCGCAACATCGTTTCTAATTCAAAGCCAGATAGCGAGGCTTTTATTACTGAAATCATGGGATCATTTAGAAGCCCACAAACAAAAGTTTTATATTTAAAACCAACATGTAGATCAATCGATTTGATCGGATTGTTGAATGGTCTTGGATTCAAAATCCAGTCTGCATGAAAATCTAATGCAACTAGCAACGTTGAACATTTTCATTCAATCTTAATTGAAATGTTTAAGCAGAATTCAAATGTCATATCATTTCACTATCAGATCAATTAACTGTAATGATCGATAAATTCAGTAAGACATTTTATGAAATCGACGCCCACGTACAAACTTAAACAGTGTCGTGTTAATTTGATCAGAAACTAAATCCGTGAACCATTTTTCAAACATTTGCTACTGATTAAAATCACATTTATATCCTCATAAGGACGTTTGATAGATATGGAAACACCGTTCCCAATCCAAAACCTGATAGCGATGCTGCTATAAGTTAATACATGGGGTCATTTGGAAGCCCACAAACAAAAGTAAAAGGTAAAACCGTTTTTGAAACATTTGCTAAGGATTCAAATCACAATTATGTCGTCACAAGGACTTTTAATGGATATCGCAACATCGTTTCTAATTCAAAGCAAGATAGCGAGGCTTTTATTACTGCAATCATGGGATCATTTAGAAGCCCACAAACAAAGGTTTTATATTTAAAACCAACATGTAGATCAATCGATTTGATCGGATTGTTGAATGATCTTGGATTTAAAATCCAGTCTGCGTGAAAATCTAATGCAACTAGCAACGTAGAACATTTTCATTCAATCTTAATTGAAATGTTCAAGACAGCAGAATTCAAATGTCATATCATTTCACCATCAGATCAATTAACTGTAATGATCGATAAATTCAGTAAGACATTTTATGAAATCGTCGCACACGTACAATCTTAAACAGTGTGGTTTTGATTTCATCAGAAACTAAATCCGTGAACCATTTCACAAACATTTGCTACTGATAAAAATCACATTTATATCCTCATAAGGACGTTTGATAGATATGGAAACACCGTTCCCAATCCAAAACCAGATAACGAAGCTGCTATAAGTTAATACATGGGGTCATTTGGAAGCCCACCAACAAAAGTAAAAGGTTAAACCGTTTCTGAAGCATTTGCCATTCAGTTAGAAGCCAACAAACAAAAGTAAAAGGTTAAACCGTTTTTGAAACATTTGCTAAGGATTAAAATCACATTTATATCGTCACAAGGACTTTTAATGGATATCGCAACATCGTTCCTAATTCAAAGCCAGATTGCGAGGCTTTTATTACTGAAATCATGGGATCATTTAGAAGCCCACAAACAAGAGTTTTATATTTAAAACCAACATGTAGATCAATCGATTTGATCGGATTGTTGAATGGTCTGGGATTCAAAATCCAGTCTGCATGAAAATCTAATGCAACTAGCAACGTTGAACATTTTCATTCAATCTTAATTGAAATGTTTAAGCAGAATTCAAATGTCATATCATTTCACCATCAGATCAATTAACTGTAATGATCGATAAATTCAGTAAGACATTTTATGAAATCGACACACACGTACAAACTTAACCAGTTTGGTGTTATTTTCAACAGAAACTATATCCGTGAACCATTTCTCAAACATTTGCTAATGATACAAATCACATTTATATCGTCATAAGGACTTTTGATGGATATGGCAACACCGTTCCCAATCCAAAACCAGATAACGAAGCTGCTATAAGTTAATACATGGGGTCATTTGGAAGCCCACCAACAAAAGTAAAAGGTAAAACCGTTTTTGAAACATTTGCTAAGGATTAAAATCACATTTATATCGTCACAAGGACTTTTAATGGATATCGCAACATCGTTTCTAATTCAAAGCAAGATAGCGAGGCTTTTATTACTGCAATCATGGGATCATTTAGAAGCCCACAAACAAAGGTTTTATATTTAAAACCAACATGTAGATCAATCGATTTGATCGGATTGCTGAATGGTCTTGGATTCAAAATCCAGTCTGCATGAAAATCTAATGCAACTAGCAACGTTGAACATTTTCATTCAATCTTAATTGAAATGTTTAAGCAGAATTCAAATGTCATATCATTTCACTATCAGATCAATTAACTGTAATGATCGATAAATTCAGTAAGACATTTTATGAAATCGACGCCCACGTACAAACTTAAACAGTGTCGTGTTAATTTGATCAGAAACTAAATCCGTGAACCATTTTTCAAACATTTGCTACTGATTAAAATCACATTTATATCCTCATAAGGACGTTTGATGAATATGGCAACAACGTTCCCAATCCAAAACCTGATAGCGATGCTGCTATAAGTTAATACATGGGGTCATTTGGAAGCCCACAAACAAAAGTAAAAGGTAAAACCGTTTTTGAAACATTTGCTAAGGATTAAAATCACATTTATATCGTCACAAGGACTTTTAATGGATATCGCAACATCGTTTCTAATTCAAAGCCAGATAGCGAGGCTTTTATTACTGAAATCATGGGATCATTTAGAAGCCCACAAACAAAAGTTTTATATTTAAAACCAACATGTAGATCAATCGATTTGATCGGATTGTTGAATGGTCTTGGATTCAAAATCCAGTCTGCATGAAAATCTAATGCAACTAGCAACGTTGAACATTTTCATTCAATCTTAATTGAAATGTTTAAGCAGAATTCAAATGTCATATCATTTCACTATCAGATCAATTAACTGTAATGATCGATAAATTCAGTAAGACATTTTATGAAATCGACGCCCACGTACAAACTTAAACAGTGTCGTGTTAATTTGATCAGAAACTAAATCCGTGAACCATTTTTCAAACATTTGCTACTGATTAAAATCACATTTATATCCTCATAAGGACGTTTGATAGATATGGAAACACCGTTCCCAATCCAAAACCTGATAGCGATGCTGCTATAAGTTAATACATGGGGTCATTTGGAAGCCCACAAACAAAAGTAAAAGGTAAAACCGTTTTTGAAACATTTGCTAAGGATTCAAATCACAATTATGTCGTCACAAGGACTTTTAATGGATATCGCAACATCGTTCCTAATTAAAAGCCAGATAGCGAGGCTTTTATTACTGAAATCATGGGATCATTTAGAAGCCCACATACAAAAGTATAACATTTAAAACCAACATGTAGATCAATCGATTTGATCGGATTGTTGAATGATCTTGGATTTAAAATCCAGTCTGCGTGAAAATCTAATGCAACTAGCAACGTAGAACATTTTCATTCAATCTTAATTGAAATGTTCAAGACAGCAGAATTCAAATGTCATATCATTTCACCATCAGATCAATTAACTGTAATGATCGATAAATTCAGTAAGACATTTTATGAAATCGTCGCACACGTACAATCTTAAACAGTGTGGTTTTGATTTCATCAGAAACTAAATCCGTGAACCATTTCACAAACATTTGCTACTGATAAAAATCACATTTATATCCTCATAAGGACGTTTGATAGATATGGAAACACCGTTCCCAATCCAAAACCAGATAACGAAGCTGCTATAAGTTAATACATGGGGTCATTTGGAAGCCCACCAACAAAAGTAAAAGGTTAAACCGTTTCTGAAGCATTTGCCATTCAGTTAGAAGCCAACAAACAAAAGTAAAAGGTTAAACCGTTTTTGAAACATTTGCTAAGGATTAAAATCACATTTATATCGTCACAAGGACTTTTAATGGATATCGCAACATCGTTCCTAATTCAAAGCCAGATTGCGAGGCTTTTATTACTGAAATCATGGGATCATTTAGAAGCCCACAAACAAGAGTTTTATATTTAAAACCAACATGTAGATCAATCGATTTGATCGGATTGTTGAATGGTCTGGGATTCAAAATCCAGTCTGCATGAAAATCTAATGCAACTAGCAACGTTGAACATTTTCATTCAATCTTAATTGAAATGTTTAAGCAGAATTCAAATGTCATATCATTTCACCATCAGATCAATTAACTGTAATGATCGATAAATTCAGTAAGACATTTTATGAAATCGACACACACGTACAAACTTAACCAGTTTGGTGTTATTTTCAACAGAAACTATATCCGTGAACCATTTCTCAAACATTTGCTAATGATACAAATCACATTTATATCGTCATAAGGACTTTTGATGGATATGGCAACACCGTTCCCAATCCAAAACCAGATAACGAAGCTGCTATAAGTTAATACATGGGGTCATTTGGAAGCCCACCAACAAAAGTAAAAGGTAAAACCGTTTTTGAAACATTTGCTAAGGATTAAAATCACATTTATATCGTCACAAGGACTTTTAATGGATATCGCAACATCGTTCCTAATTAAAAGCCAGATAGCGAGGCTTTTATTACTGAAATCATGGGATCATTTAGAAGCCCACATACAAAAGTATAACATTTAAAACCAACATGTAGATCAATCGATTTGATCGGATTGTTGAATGATCTTGGATTTAAAATCCAGTCTGCGTGAAAATCTAATGCAACTAGCAACGTAGAACATTTTCATTCAATCTTAATTGAAATGTTTAAGCAGAATTCAAATGTCATATCATTTCACTATCAGATCAATTAACTGTAATGATCGATAAATTCAGTAAGACATTTTATGAAATCAACGCCCACGTACAAACTTAAACAGTGTCGTGTTAATTTGATCAGAAACTAAATCCGTGAACCATTTTTCAAACATTTGCTACTGATTAAAATCACATTTATATCGTCATAAGGACTTTTGATGGATATGGCAACACCGTTCCCAATCCAAAACCTGATAGCGATGCTGCTATAAGTTAATACATGGGGTCATTTGGAAGCCCACAAACAAAAGTAAAAGGTAAAACCGTTTTTGAAACATTTGCTATGGATTAAAATAACATTTATATCGTCACAAGGACTTTTAATGGATATCGCAACATCGTTCCTAATTCAAAGCCAGATAGCGAGGCTTTTATTACTGCAATCATGGGATCATTTAGAAGCCCACAAACAAAGGTTTTATATTTAAAACCAACATGTAGATCAATCGATTTGATCGGATTGTTGAAAGGTCTTGGATTTAAAATCGAGTCTGCATGAAAATCTAATGCAACTAGCAACGTTGAACATTTTCATTCAATCTTAATTGAAATGTTTAAGCAGAATTCAAATGTCATATCATTTCACTATCAGATCAATTAACTGTAATGATCGATAAATTCAGTAAGACATTTTATGAAATCGACGCCCACGTACAAACTTAAACAGTGTCGTGTTAATTTGATCAGAAACTAAATCCGTGAACCATTTTTCAAACATTTGCTTCTGATTAAAATCACATTTATATCGTCATAAGGACTTTTGATGGATAGGGAAACACCGTTCCCAATCCAAAACCTGATAGCGATGCTGCTATAAGTTAATACATGGGGTCATTTGGAAGCCCACAAACAAAAGTAAAAGGTAAAACCATTTCAGAAGCATTTGCCATTCATTAAGAAGCCCACAAACAAAAGTAAAAGGTTAAACCATTTCTGAAACACTTACTAAGGATAGAAATCACATTTATATCATCACAAGGACTTTTAAAGGATATCGCAACATCGTTCCTAATCCAAAGCCAGAAAGCGAGGCTTTTATAACTAAAATCATGGGATCATTTAGAAGCCCACAAACAAAAGTATTAGATTTAAAACCAACATGTAGATCAATCGATTTGATCAGATTGTTGAATGGTCTTGGATTTAAAATCCAGTCTGCGTGAAAATCTAATGCAACTAGCAACGTAGAACATTTTCATTCAATCTTAATTGAATTGTTCAAGACAGCAGAATTCAAATGTGATATCATTTCACCATCAGATCAATTAACTGTAATGATCGATAAATTCAGTAAGACATTTTATGAAATCGTCGCACACGTACAATCTTAAACAGTGTGGTTTTGATTTCATCAGAAACTAAATCCGTGAACCATTTCACAAACATTTGCTAATTATAAAAATCCCATTTATATCCTCATAAGGACGTTTGATAGATATGGAAACACCGTTCCCAATCCAAAACCAGTTAGCGAAGCTGCTATAAGTTAATACATGGGGTCATTTGGCAGCCCACAAACAAAAGTAAAAGGTAAAACCGTTGCTGAAACATTTGCTAAGGATTAAAATCACATTTATATCGTCACAAGGACTTTTAATGGATATCGCAACATCGTTCCTAATTCAAAGCCAGATAGCGAGGCTTTTATTACTGCAATCATGGGATCATTTAGAAGCCCACAAACAAAGGTTTTATATTTAAAACCAACATGTAGATCAATCGATTTGATCGGATTGTTGAAAGGTCTTGGATTTAAAATCGAGTCTGCATGAAAATCTAATGCAACTAGCAACGTAGAACATTTTCATTCAATCTTAATTGAAATGTTTAAGCAGAATTCAAATGTCATATCATTTCACTATCAGATCAATTAACTGTAATGATCGATAAATTCAGTAAGACATTTTATGAAATCAACGCCCACGTACAAACTTAAACAGTGTCGTGTTAATTTGATCAGAAACTAAATCCGTGAACCATTTTTCAAACATTTGCTACTGATTAAAATCACATTTATATCGTCATAAGGACTTTTGATGGATATGGCAACACCGTTCCCAATCCAAAACCTGATAGCGATGCTGCTATAAGTTAATACATGGGGTCATTTGGAAGCCCACAAACAAAAGTAAAAGGTAAAACCGTTTTTGAAACATTTGCTATGGATTAAAATAACATTTATATCATCACAAGGACTTTTAATGGATATCGCAACATCGTTCCTAATCCAAAGCCAGAAAGCGAGGCTTTTATTACTGAAATCATGGAATCATTTAGAAGCCCACAAACAAGAGTATTGGATTTAAAACCAACATGTAGATCAATCGATTTGATCGGATTGTTGAATGGTCATGGATTTAAAATCCAGTCTGCGTGAAAATCTAATGCAACTAGCAACGTAGAGCATTTTCATCCAATCTTAATTGAATTGTTCAAGACAGCAGAATTCAAATGTCATATCATTTCACTATCAGATCAATTAACTGTAATGAGCGATAAATTCAGTAAGACATTTTATGAAATCGTCGCACACGTACAATCTTAAACAGTGTGGTTTTGAGTTCATCAGAAACTAAATCCGAGAACCATTTCACAAACATTTGCTTATGATAAAAATCACATTTATATCCTCATAAGGACGTTAGATAGATATGGAAACACCGTTCCCAATCCCAAACCAGATAGCGAAGCTGCTATAAGTTAATACATGGGGTCATTTGGAAGCCCACCAACAAAAGTAAAAAGTTAAACCTTTTCTGAAGCATTTGCCATTCATTTAGAAGCCCACAAACAAAAGTAAAAGGTAAAACCGTTGCTGAAACATTTGCTAAGGATAAAAAGCACATTTATATCGTCACAAGGACTTTTAATGGATATCGCAACATCGTTCCTAATTCAAAGCCAGATAGCGAGGCTTTTATTACTGAAATCATGGGATCATTTAGAAGCCAACAAACAAAAGTATTAGATTTAAAACCAACATGTAGATCAATCGATTTGATCGGATTGTTGTATGTTCTTGGATTTTAAATTAAGTCTGCATGAAAATCTAATGCAACTAGCAACGTAGAACATTTTCATTCAATCTTAATTGAAATGTTCAAGACAACAGAATTCAAAAGTCATATCATTTCACCATCAGATCAATTAACTGTAATGATCGATAAATTCAGTAAGACATTTTATGAAATCGACGCACACGTACAATCTTAAACAGTGTGGTTTTGATTTCATCAGAAACTAAATCGTGAACCATTTCACAAACATTTGCTAATTATAAAAATCACATTTATATCCTCATAAGGACGTTTGATAGATATGGCAACACCGTTCCCAATCCAAAACCAGATAGCGAAGCTGCTATAAGTTAATACATGGGGTCATTTGGAAGCCCACAAACAGAAGTAAAAGGTAAAACCGTTTTTGAAACATTTGCTAAGGATTAAAAGCACATTTATATCATCACAAGGACTTTTAATGGATATCGCAACATCGTTCCTAATTCAAAGCCAGATAGCGAGGCTTTTATTACTGAAATCATGGGATCATTTAGAAGCCCACAAACAAAGGTTTAATATTTAAAACCAACATGTAGATCAATCGATTTGATCGGATTGTTGAATGATCTTGGATTTAAAATCCAGTCTGCATGAAAATCTAATGCAACTAGCAACGTAGAACATTTTCATTCAATCTTAATTGAAATGTTCAAGACAGCAGAATTCAAATGTCATATCATTTCATTATCAGATCAATTAACTGTAATGATCGATAAATTCAGTAAGACATTTTATGAAATGGACGCACACGTGCAAACTTAAACAATTTGGTGTTAATTTGATCAGAAACCTGATCCGTGAATCATTTTTCAAACATTTGCTAATGATTTAAATCACATTTATATCCTCATAAGGCCGTTTGATAGATATGGCAACACCGTTCCCAATCCAAAACCAGATAGCGAAGCTGCTATAAGTTAATACATGGGGTCATTTGGAAGCCCACAAACAGAAGTAAAAGGTAAAACCGTTTTTGAAACATTTGCTAAGGATTAAAAGCACATTTATATCATCACAAGGACTTTTAATGGATATCGCAACATCGTTCCTAATTCAAAGCCAGATAGCGAGGCTTTTATTACTGAAATCATGGGATCATTTAGAAGCCCACAAACAAAGGTTTAATATTTAAAATCAACATGTAGATCAATCGATTTGATCGGATTGTTGAATGATCTTGGATTAAAAATATAGTCTGCATGAAAATCTAATGCAACTAGCAACGTAGAACATTTTCATTCAATCTTAATTGAAATGTTCAAGACAGCAGAATTCAAATGTCATATCATTTCATTATCAGATCAATTAACTGTAATGATCGATAAATTCAGTAAGACATTTTATGAAATCGACGCACACGTACAATCTTAAACAGTGTGGTTTTGCTTTTATCAGAAACTAAATCGTGAACCATTTCACAAACATTTGCTAATTATAAAAATCACATTTATATCCTCATAAGGACGTTTGATAGATATGGCAACACCGTTCCCAATCCAAAACCAGATAGCGAAGCTGCTATAAGTTAATACATGGGGTCATTTGGAAGCCCACAAACAAAAGTAAAAGGTAAAACCGTTTTTGAAACATTTGCTAAGGATTAAAATCACATTTATATCATCACAAGGACTTTTAATGGATATCGCAACATCGTTCCTAATTCAAAGCCAGATAGCGAGGCTTTTATTACTGAAATCATGGGATCATTTAGAAGCCCACAAACAAAGGTTTAATATTTAAAACCAACATATAGATCAATCGATTTGATCGGATTGTTGAATGGTCTTGGATTTAAAATCCAGTCTGCATGAAAATCTAATGCAACTAGCAACGTAGAACATTTTCATTCAATCTTAATTGAAATGTTCAAGACAACAGAATTCAAATGTCATATCATTTCACCATCAGATCAATTAACTGTAATGATCGATAAATTCAGTAAGACATTTTATGAAATCGTCGTTCACGTACAATCTTAAACAAAGTGGTTTTGATTTCATCAGAAAATAAATCCGTGAACCATTTCACAAACATTTGCTAATTATAAAAATCACATTTATATCCTCATAAGGACGTTTGATAGATATGGCAACACCGTTCCCAATCCAAAACCAGATAGCGAAGCTGCTATAAGTTAATACATGGGGTCATTTGGAAGCCTACAAACAAAAGTAAAAGGTTAAACCGTGTTTAAAACATTTGCTATGGATTAAAAGCACATTTATATCATCACAAGGACTTTTAATGGATATCGCAACATCGTTCCTAATTCAAAGCCAGATAGCGAGGCTTTTATTACTGAAATCATGGGATCATTTAGAAGCCCACAACAAAGGTTTAATATTTAAAACCAACATGTAGATCAATCGATTTGATCGGATTGTTGAATGATCTTGGATTAAAAATATAGTCTGCATGAAAATCTAATGCAACTAGCAACGTAGAACATTTTCATTCAATCTAAATTGAAATGTTCAAGACAGCAGAATTCAAATGTCATATCATTTCACCATCAGATCAATTAACTGTAATGATCGATAAATTCAGTAAGACATTTTATGAAATCGACGCACACGTACAATCTTAAACAGTGTGGTTTTGATTTCATCAGAAACTAAATCGTGATCCATTTCACAAACATTTGCTAATTATAAAAATCACATTTATATCCTCATAAGGACGTTTGATAGATATGGCAACACCGTTCCCAATCCAAAACCAGATAGCGAAGCTGCTATAAGTTAATACATGGGGTCATTTGGAAGCCCACCAACAAAAGTAAAAGGTTAAACCGTTTCTGAAGCATTTGCCATTCAGTTAGAAGCCAACAAACAAAAGTAAAAGGTAAAACCGTTGCTGAAACATTTGCTAAAGATTAAAAGCTTAATTATATCGTCACAAGGACTTTTAATGGATATCGCAACATCGTTCCTAATTCAAAGCCAGATTGCGAGGCTTTTATTACTGAAATCATGGGATCATTTAGAAGCCCACAAACAAAGGTTTATTATTTAAAACCAACATGTAGATCAATCGATTTGTTCGGATTGTTGAATGATCTTGGATTCAAAATCCAGTCTGCATGAAAATCTAATGCAACTAGCAACGTAGAACATTTTCATTCAATCTTAATTGAAATGTTCAAGACAGCAGAATTCAAATGTGATATCATTTCATTATCAGATCAATTAACTGTAATGATCGATAAATTCAGTAAGACATTTTATGAAATGGACGCACGCGTACAAACTTAAACAATTTGGTGTTAATTTGATCAGAAACCTAATCCGTGAATCATTTTTCAAACATTTGCTAATGATTTAAATCACATTTATGTCGTCATAAGGACGTTTGATGAATATGGCAACATTGTTCCCAATCCAAGACCAGATAGCGAAGCTGCTATAAGTTAATACATGGGGTCATTTGGACGCCCACAAACAAAAGTAAAAAGTTAAACCGTTTATGAAACATTTGCTAAGGATTAAAATCACATTTATATCGTCACAAGGACTTTTAATGGATATCGCAACATCGTTCCTAATTCAAAGCCAGATAGCGAGGCTTTTATTACTGAAAACATGGGATCATTAAGAAGCCAACAAACAAGAGTATTAGATTTAAAACCGACATGTAGATCAATCGAATTGATCGGATTGTTGAATGATCTTGGATTTAAAATCCAGTCTGCATGAAAATCTAATGCAACTAGCAACGTAGAACATTTTCATTCAATCTTTATTGAAATGTTCAAGACAGCAGAATTCAAATGTCATATCATTTCACCATCAGATCAATTAACTGTAATGATCGATAAATTCAGTAAGACATTTTATGAAATCGACGCACACAAACAAACTCAAACAATTTGGTGTTAATTTTATCAGAAACTAAGTCCGTGAACCATTTCTCAAACATTTGCTACTGATAAAAATCACATTTATATCGTCATAAGGACTTTTGATGGATATGGCAACACCGTTACCAATCCAAAACCAGATAGCGAAGCTTCTATAACTCAATACATGGGGTCATTTAGAAACCCACAAACAAAAGTAAAAGGTTAAACCATTTCAGAAGCATTTGCCATTCATTAAGAAGCCCACAAACAAAAGTAAAAGGTTAAACCATTTCTGAAACACTTACTTAGGATAGAAATCACATTTATAGTATCACAAGGACTTTTAATGGATATCGCAACATCGTTCCTAATCCAAAGCCTGAAAGCGAGGCTTTTATAACTAAAATCATGGGATCATTTAGAAGGCCACAAGCAAAAGTATTAGATTTTAAACCAACATATAGATCAATCGATTTGATCGGATTGTTGAATGGTCTTGGATTTAAAATCCAGTCTGCGTGAAAATCTAATGCAACTAGCAACGTAGAACATTTTCATTCAATCTTAATTGAATTGTTCAAGACAGCAGAATTCAAATGTCATATCATTTCACTATCAGATCAATTAACTGTGATGATCGATAAATTCAGTAAGACATTTTATGAAATCGACGCACACTTACAAACTTAAACAGTGTGGTGTTGATTTCATCATAAACTATATCCGTGAACCATTTCTCAAACATTTGCTTCTGATTAAAATCACATTTATATCGTCATAACGACTTTTGATGGATATGTCAACACCGTTCCCAATCCAAAACCAGATAGCGAAGCTGCTATAAGTTAATACATGGGGTCATTTGGAAGCCCACAAACAAAAGTAAAAGGTAAAACCGTTGCTGAAACATTTGCTAAGGATTAAAAGCACATTTATATCGTCACAAGGACTTTTAATGGATATCGCAACATCGTTCCTAATTCAAAGCAAGATTGCGAGGCTTTTACTACTGAAATCATGGGATCATTAGGAAGCCCACAAACAAAGGTTTTATATTTAAAACCAACATATAGATCAATCGATTTGATTGGATTGTTGAATGATCTTGGATTAAAAATATAGTTTGCATGAAAATCTAATGCAACTAGTAACGTAGAACATTTTCATTCAATGTTAATTGAAATGTTCAAGACAGCAGAATTAAAATGTCATATCATTACATTATCAGATCAATTAACTGTAATGACCGATAAATTCAGTAAGACATTTTATGAAATGGACGCACACGTACAAACTTAAACAATTTGGTGTTAATTTGATCAGAAACCTAATCCGTGAATCATTTTTCAAACATTTGCTAATGATTTAAATCACATTTATGTCATCATAAGGACGTTTGATGAATATGGCAACAACGTTCCCAATCCAAAACCAGATAGCGAAGCTGCTATAAGTTAATACATGGGGTCATTTGGAAGCCCACAAACAAAAGTAAAAGGTAAAACCGTTGCTGAAACATTTGCTAAGGATAAAAATCACATTTATATCGTCACAAGGACTTTTAATGGATATCGCAACATCGTTCCAAATTCAAAGCCAGATAGCGAGGCTTTTATTACTGAAATCATGGGATCATTTAGAAGCCCACAAACAAAGGTTTTATATTTAAAACCGACATGTAGATCAATCGAATTGATCGGATTGTTGAATGATCTTGGATTTAAAATCCAGTCTGCATGAAAATCTAATGCAACTAGCAACGTAGAACATTTTCATTCAATCCTAATTGAAATGTTCAAGCAGAATTCAAATGTCATATCATTTCACCATCAGATCAATTAACTGTAATGATCGATAAATTCAGTAAGAAATTGTATAAAATCGACGCACACAAACAAACTTAAACAATTTGGTGTTAATTTTATCAGAAACTAAATCCGTGAACCATTTCTCAAACATTTGCTACTGATAAAAATCACATTTATATCGTCATAAAGACTTTTGATGGATATGGCAACACCGTTCCCAATCCAAAACCAGATAGCGAAGCTGCTATAAGTTAATACATGGGGTCATTTGGAAGCCCACAAACAAAAGTAAAAGGTAAAACCGTTTTTGAAACATTTGCTAAGGATTGAAATCTCATTTATATCGTCACAAGGACTTTTAATGGATATCGCAACATCGTTCCTAATTCAAAGCCAGATAGCGAGGCTTTTATTACTGAAATCATGGGATCATTTAGAAGCCAACAAACAAAAGTATTAGATTTAAAACCAACATGTAGATCAATCGATTTGATCGGATTGTTGAATGTTCTTGGATTTAAAATCCAGTCTGCATGAAAATCTAATGCAACTAGCAACGTAGAACATTTTCATTCAATCTTAATTGAAATGTTCAAGACAGCAGAATTCAAATGTCATATCATTTCATTATCAGATCAATTAACTGTAATGATCGATAAATTCAGTAAGACATTTTATGAAATCGACGCACACAAACAAACTTAAACAGTGTCGTGTTAATGTGATCAGAAACTAAATCCGTGAACCATTTCTCAAACATTTGTTACTGATTAAAATCACATTTATATCGTCATAAGGACGTTTGATGGATATTGCAACACCGTTCCTAATCCAAAACCTGATAGCGAAGCTGCTATAAGTTAATACATGGGGTCATTTGGAAGCCCACAAACAAAAGTAAAACGTAAAACCGTTTTTGAAACATTTGCTAAGGATTAAAATCACATTTATATCGTCGCAAGGGCTTTCAATCGATATCGCAACATCGTTCCTAATTCAAAGCCAGATTGCGAGGCTTTTATTACTGAAATCATGGGATCATTAAGAAGCCCACAAACAAAGGTTTTATATTTAAATCCAACATGTAGATCAATCGATTTGATCGGATTGTTGAATGATCTTGGATTTAATATCCAGTCTGGAGGAAAATCTGATGTAATTTTCAAAGTAGAACATTTTCATTCAATCTTAATTGAAATGTTCAAGACAGCAGGATTCAAATGTCATATCATTTCACCATCAGATCAATTAACTGTAATGATCGATAAATTCAGTAAGAAATTGTATAAAATCGACGCACACAAACAAACTTAAACAATTTGGTGTTAATTTTATCAGAAACTAAATCCGTGAACCATTTCTCAAACATTTGCTACTGATAAACATCACATTTATATCGTCATAAAGACTTTTGATGGATATGGCAACACCGTTCCCAATCCAAAACCAGATAGCGAAGCTGCTATAAGTTAATACATGGGGTCATTTGGAAGCCCACAAACAAAAGTAAAAGGTAAAACCGTTTTTGAAACATTTGCTAAGGATTGAAATCTCATTTATATCGTCACAAGGACTTTTAATGGATATCGCAACATCGTTCCTAATTCAAAGCCAGATAGCGAGGCTTTTATTACTGAAATCATGGGATCATTTAGAAGCCAACAAACAAAAGTATTAGATTTAAAACCAACATGTAGATCAATCGATTTGATCGGATTGTTGAATGTTCTTGGATTTAAAATCCAGTCTGCATGAAAATCTAATGCAACTAGCAACGTAGAACATTTTCATTCAATCTTAATTGAAATGTTCAAGACAGCAGAATTCAAATGTCATATCATTTCATTATCAGATCAATTAACTGTAATGATCGATAAATTCAGTAAGACATTTTATGAAATCGACGCACACAAACAAACTTAAACAGTGTCGTGTTAATTTTATCAGAAACTAAATCCGTGAACCATTTCTCAAACATTTGCTACTGATTAAAATCACATTTATATCGTCATAAGGACTTTTAATGGATATCGCAACACGTTCCTAATTCAAAGCCAGATAGCGATGCTGCTATGTGTTAATACATGGGGTCAGTAAGAAACACACAAACAAAATTGAAAGGTTAAAAAATTTCTGAAGCATTTGCCATTCATTTAGAAGCCCACAAACAAAAGTAAAAGGTTAAACCATTTCTGAAACACTAACTAACGATAGAAATCACATTTATATCATCACAAGGACTTTTAATGGATATCGCAACATCGTTCCTAATTCAAAGCCAGATTGCGAGGCTTTTATTACTGAAATCATGGGATCATTTAGAAGCCCACATACAAAAGTATAACATTTAAAACCAACATGTAGATCAATCGATTTGATCGGATTGTTGAATGATCTTGGATTTAAAATCCAGTCTGCATGAAAATCTAATGCAACTAGCAACGTAGAACATTTTCATTCAATCTTAATTGAAATGTTCAAGACAGCAGAATTCAAATGTCATATCATTTCACTATCAGATCAACTAACTGTGATGATCGATAAAATCAGTAAGACATTTTATGAAATCGTCGCACACGTACAATCTTAAACAGTGTGGTTTTGATTTCATCATAAACTAAATCCGTGAACCATTTCACAAACATTTGCTACTTATAAAAATCACATTTATATCCTCATAAGGACGTTTGATAGATATGGAAACACCGTTCCCAATCCAAAACCAGATAGCGAAGCTGCTATAAGTTAACATGGGGTCATTTGCAAGCCCACCAACAAAAGTAAAAGGTTAAACCGTTTCTGAAGCATTTGCCATTCAGTTAGAAGCCCACAAACAAAAGTAAAAGGTAAAACCGTTTTTGAAACATTTGCTAAGGATTAAAAGCACATTTATATCGTCACAAGGACTTTTAATGGATATCGCAACATCGTTCCTAATTCAAAGCCAGATAGCGAGGCTTTTATTACTGAAATCATGGGATCATTTAGAAGCCCACAAACAAAGGTTTAATATTTAAAACCAACATGTAGATCAATCGATTTGATCGGATTGTTGAATGATCTTGGATTAAAAATACAGTCTGCATGAAAATCTAATGCAACTAGCAACGTAGAACATTTTCATTCATTCTTAATTGAATTGTTCAAGACGGTAGAATTCAAATGTCATATCATTTCACCATCAGATCAATTAACTGTGATGATCGATAAATTCAGTAAGACATTTTATGAAATCGACGCACACTTACAAACTTAAACAGTGTGGTGTTGATTTCATCATAAACTAAATCCGTGAACCATTTCTCAAACATTTGCTTCTGATTTAAATCACATTTATATCGTCATAAGGACGTTTGATAGATATGGCAACACCGTTCCCAATCCAAAACCAGATAGCGAAGCTGCTATAAGTTAATACATGGGGTCATTTGGAAGCCCACAAACAAAAGTAAAAGGTTAAACCGTTTCTGAAGCATTTGCCATTCAGTTAGAAGCCCACAAACAAAAGTAAAAGGTAAAACCGTTGCTGAAACATTTGCTAAAGAGTAAAAGCACATTTATATCGTCACAAGGACTTTTAATGGATATCGCAACATCGTTCCTAATTCAAAGCCAGATAGCGAGGCTTTTATTACTGAAATCATGGGATCATTTAGAAGCCAACAAACAAAAGTATTAGATTTAAAACCAACATGTAGATCAATCGATTTGATCGGATTGTTGAATGATCTTGGATTAAACATACAGTCTGCATGAAAATCTAATGCAACTAGCAACGTAGAACATTTTCATTCAATCTTAATTGAAATGTTCAAGACAGCAGAATTCAAATGTCATATCATTTCACCATAAGATCAATTAACTGTAATGATCGATAAATTCAGTAAGACATTTTATGAAATCGACGCACACAAACAAACTTAAACAATTTGGTGTGAATTTTATCAGAAACTAAATCCGTGAACCATTTCTCAAACATTTGCTAATGATGAAAATCACATTTATATCGTCATAAGGACTTTTGATGGATATGGAACCACCGTTCCCAATCCAAAACCAGATAGCGAAGCTGCTATAAGTTAATACATGGGGTCATTTGGAAGTCCACCAACAAAAGTAAAAGGTAAAACCGTTTTTGAAGCATTTGCCATTCAGTTAGAAGCCCACAAACAAAAGTAAAAGGTAAAACCGTTTTTGAAACATTTGCTAAGGATTAAAAGCACATTTATATCGTCACAAGGACTTTTAATGGATATCGCAACATCGTTCCTAATTCAAAGCCAGATAGCGAGGCTTTTATTACTGAAATCATGGGATCATTTAGTAGCCAACAAACAAAAGTATTAGATTTAAAACCAACATGTAGATCAATCGATTTGATCGGATTGTTGAATGTTCTTGGATTTAAAATCCAGTCTGCATGAAAATCTAATGCAACTAGCAACGTAGAACATTTTCATTCAATCTTAATTGAAATGTTCAAGACAGCAGAATTCAAATGTCATATCATTTCACCATCAGATCAATTAACTGTAATGATCGATAAATTCAGTAAGACATTTTATGAAATCAACGCACACAAACAAACTTAAACAATTTGGTGTTAATTTTATCAGAAACTAAATCCGTGAACCATTTCTCAAACATTTGCTAATGATAAAAATCACATTTATATCGTCATAAGGGCTTTTGATGGATATGGCAAAACCGTTCCCAATCCAAAACCAGATAGCGAAGCTGCTATAAGTTAATACATGGGGTCATTTGGAAGCCCACAAACAAAAGTAAAAGGTTAAACCGTTTCTGAAGCATTTGCCATTCAGTTAGAAGCCCACAAACAAAAGTAAAAGGTAAAACCGTTGCTGAAACATTTGCTAAAGAGTAAAAGCACATTTATATCGTCACAAGGACTTTTAATGGATATCGCAACATCGTTCCTAATTCAAAGCCAGATAGCGAGGCTTTTATTACTGAAATCATGGGATCATTTAGAAGCCAACAAACAAAAGTATTAGATTTAAAACCAACATGTAGATCAATCGATTTGATCGGATTGTTGAATGATCTTGGATTAAACATACAGTCTGCATGAAAATCTAATGCAACTAGCAACGTAGAACATTTTCATTCAATCTTAATTGAAATGTTCAAGACAGCAGAATTCAAATGTCATATCATTTCACCATAAGATCAATTAACTGTAATGATCGATAAATTCAGTAAGACATTTTATGAAATCGACGCACACAAACAAACTTAAACAATTTGGTGTGAATTTTATCAGAAACTAAATCCGTGAACCATTTCTCAAACATTTGCTAATGATGAAAATCACATTTATATCGTCATAAGGACTTTTGATGGATATGGAACCACCGTTCCCAATCCAAAACCAGATAGCGAAGCTGCTATAAGTTAATACATGGGGTCATTTGGAAGTCCACCAACAAAAGTAAAAGGTAAAACCGTTTTTGAAGCATTTGCCATTCAGTTAGAAGCCCACAAACAAAAGTAAAAGGTAAAACCGTTTTTGAAACATTTGCTAAGGATTTAAAGCACATTTATATCGTCACAAGGACTTTTAATGGATATCGCAACATCGTTCCTAATTCAAAGCCAGATAGCGAGGCTTTTATTACTGAAATCATGGGATCATTTAGAAGCCAACAAACAAAAGTATTAGATTTAAAACCAACATGTAGATCAATCGATTTGATCGGATTGTTGAATGTTCTTGGATTTAAAATCCAGTCTGCATGAAAATCTAATGCAACTAGCAACGTAGAACATTTTCATTCAATCTTATGAAATTCATTTTATGAAATCAACGCACACAAACAAACTTAAACAATTTGGTGTTAATTTTATCAGAAACTAAATCCGTGAACCATTTCTCAAACATTTGCTAATGATAAAAATCACATTTAAATCGTCATAAGGGCTTTTGATGGATATGGCAAAACCGTTCCCAATCCAAAACCAGATAGCGAAGCTGCTATAAGTTAATACATGGGGTCATTTGGAAGCCCACAAACAAAAGTAAAAGGTTAAACCGTTTCTGAAGCATTTGCCATTCAGTTAGAAGCCCACAAACAAAAGTAAAAGGTAAAACCGTTGCTGAAACATTTGCTAAAGAGTAAAAGCACATTTATATCGTCACAAGGACTTTTAATGGATATCGCAACATCGTTCCTAATTCAAAGCCAGATAGCGAGGCTTTTATTACTGAAATCATGGGATCATTAAGAAGCCAACAAACAAAAGTATTAGATTTAAAACCAACATCGATTTGATCGGATTGTTGAATGTTCTTGGATTTAAAATCCAGTCTGCATGAAAATCTAATGCAACTAGCAACGTAGAACATTTTCATTCAATCTTAATTGAAATGTTCAAGACAGCAGAATTCAAATGTCATATTATTTCATTATCAGATCAATTAACTGTAATGATCGATAAATTCAGTAAGACATTTTATGAAATCGACGCACACAAACAAACTTAAACAGTGTCGTGTTAATTTGATCAGAAACTAAATCCGTGAACCATTTCTCAAACATTTGCTAATGATTAAAATATCATTTATATCGTCACAAGGACTTTTAATGGATATCGCAACATCGTTTCTAATTCAAAGCCAGATAGCGAGGCTTTTATTACTGAAATCATGGGATCATTTAGAAGCCCACAAACAAAAGTATTAGATTTAAAACCAACATGTAGATCAATCGATTTGATCAGATTGTTGAATGGTCTTGGATTTAAAATCCAGTCTGCATGAAAATCTAATGCAACTAGCAACGTAGAACATTTTCATTCAATCTTAATTGAAATGTTTAAGACAGCAGAATTCAAATGTCATATCATTTCACCATCAGATCAATTAACTGTAATGATCGATAAATTCATTAAGACATTTTATGAAATCAACGCACACAAACAAACTTAAACAATTTGGTGTTAATTTTATCAGAAACTAAATCCGTGAACCATTTCTCAAACATTTGCTAATGATTAAAATCACATTTATATCGTCACAAGGACTTTTAATGGATATCGCAACATCGTTCCGTATTCAAAGCCAGATAGCGAGGCTTTTATTACTGAAATCATGGGATCATTTAGAAGCCCACAAACAAAAGTATTAGATTTAAAACCAACATGTAGATCAATCGATTTGATCGGATTGTTGAATGTTCTTGGATTTAAAATCCAGTCTGCATGAAAATCTAATGCAACTAGCAACGTAGAACATTTTCATTCAATCTTAATTGAAATGTTCAAGACAGCAGAATTCAAATGTCATATCATTTCACCATCAGATCAATTAACTGTAATGATCGATAAATTCAGTAAGACATTTTATGAAATCAACGCACACAAACAAACTTAAACAATTTGGTGTTAATTTTATCAGAAACTAAATCCGTGAACCATTTCTCAAACATTTGCTAATGATGAAAATCACATTTATATCGTCATAAGGACTTTTGATGGATATGGAACCACCGTTCCCAATCCAAAACCAGATAGCGAAGCTGCTATAAGTTATTACATGGGGTCATTTGGAAGCCCACAAACAAAAGTAAAAGGTAAAACCGTTGCTGAAACATTTGCTAAGGATTAAAAGCACATTTATATCGTCACAAGGACTTTTAATGGATATCGCAACATCGTTTCTAATTCAAAGCCAGATAGCGAGGCTTTTATTACTGAAATCATGAAATCATTTAGAAGCCCACAAACAAAAGTATTAGATTTAAAACCAACATGTAGATCAATCGATTTGATCGGATTGTTGATTGTTCTTGGATTTAAAATCCAGTCTGCATGAAAATCTAATGCAACTAGCAACGTAGAACATTTTCATTCAATCTTAATTAAAATGTTTCAGACAGCAGAATTCAAATGTCATATCATTTCACCATCAGATCAATTAACTGTAATGATCGATAAATTCAGTAAGACATTTTATGAAATCGACGCACACAAACAAACTTAAACAATTTGGTGTGAATTTTATCAGAAACTTAATCCGTGAACCATTTCTCAAACATTTGCTAATGATGAAAATCACATTTATATCGTCATAAGGACTTTTGATGGATATGGAACCACCGTTCCCAATCCAAAACCAGATAGCGAAGCTGCTATAAGTTAATACATGGGGTCATTTGGAAGTCCACCAACAAAAGTAAAAGGTAAAACCGTTTTTGAAGCATTTGCCATTCAGTTAGAAGCCCACAAACAAAAGTAAAAGGTAAAACCGTTTTTGAAACATTTGCTAAGGATTAAAAGCACATTTATATCGTCACAAGGACTTTTAATGGATATCGCAACATCGTTCCTAATTCAAAGCCAGATAGCGAGGCTTTTATTACTGAAATCATGGGATCATTTAGTAGCCAACAAACAAAAGTATTAGATTTAAAACCAACATGTAGATCAATCGATTTGATCGGATTGTTGAATGTTCTTGGATTTAAAATCCAGTCTGCATGAAAATCTAATGCAACTAGCAACGTAGAACATTTTCATTCAATCTTAATTGAAATGTTCAAGACAGCAGAATTCAAATGTCATATCATTTCACCATCAGATCAATTAACTGTAATGATCGATAAATTCAGTAAGACATTTTATGAAATCAACGCACACAAACAAACTTAAACAATTTGGTGTTAATTTTATCAGAAACTAAATCCGTGAACCATTTCTCAAACATTTGCTAATGATAAAAATCACATTTATATCGTCATAAGGGCTTTTGATGGATATGGCAAAACCGTTCCCAATCCAAAACCAGATAGCGAAGCTGCTATAAGTTAATACATGGGGTCATTTGGAAGCCCACAAACAAAAGTAAAAGGTTAAACCGTTTCTGAAGCATTTGCCATTCAGTTAGAAGCCCACAAACAAAAGTAAAAGGTAAAACCGTTGCTGAAACATTTGCTAAAGAGTAAAAGCACATTTATATCGTCACAAGGACTTTTAATGGATATCGCAACATCGTTCCTAATTCAAAGCCAGATAGCGAGGCTTTTATTACTGAAATCATGGGATCATTAAGAAGCCAACAAACAAAAGTATTAGATTTAAAACCAACATCGATTTGATCGGATTGTTGAATGTTCTTGGATTTAAAATCCAGTCTGCATGAAAATCTAATGCAACTAGCAACGTAGAACATTTTCATTCAATCTTAATTGAAATGTTCAAGACAGCAGAATTCAAATGTCATATCATTTCATTATCAGATCAATTAACTGTAATGATCGATAAATTCAGTAAGACATTTTATGAAATCGACGCACACAAACAAACTTAAACAGTGTCGTGTTAATTTGATCAGAAACTAAATCCGTGAACCATTTCTCAAACATTTGCTAATGATTAAAATATCATTTATATCGTCACAAGGACTTTTAATGGATATCGCAACATCGTTTCTAATTCAAAGCCAGATAGCGAGGCTTTTATTACTGAAATCATGGGATCATTTAGAAGCCCACAAACAAAAGTATTAGATTTAAAACCAACATGTAGATCAATCGATTTGATCAGATTGTTGAATGGTCTTGGATTTAAAATCCAGTCTGCATGAAAATGTAATGCAACTAGCAACGTAGAACATTTTCATTCAATCTTAATTGAAATGTTTAAGACAGCAGAATTCAAATGTCATATCATTTCACCATCAGATCAATTAACTGTAATGATCGATAAATTCAGTAAGACATTTTATGAAATCAACGCACACAAACAAACTTAAACAATTTGGTGTTAATTTTATCAGAAACTAAATCCGTGAACCATTTCTCAAACATTTGCTAATGATTAAAATCACATTTATATCGTCACAAGGACTTTTAATGGATATCGCAACATCGTTTCTAATTCAAAGCCAGATAGCGAGGCTTTTATTACTGAAATCATGGGATCATTTAGAAGCCCACAAACAAAAGTATTAGATTTAAAACCAACATGTAGATCAATCGATTTGATCGGATTGTTGAATGTTCTTGGATTTAAAATCCAGTCTGCATGAAAATCTAATGCAACTAGCAACGTAGAACATTTTCATTCAATCTTAATTGAAATGTTCAAGACAGCAGAATTCAAATGTCATATCATTTCACCATCAGATCAATTAACTGTAATGATCGATAAATTCAGTAAGACATTTTATGAAATCAACGCACACAAACAAACTTAAACAATTTGGTGTTAATTTTATCAGAAACTAAATCCGTGAACCATTTCTCAAACATTTGCTAATGATGAAAATCACATTTATATCGTCATAAGGACTTTTGATGGATATGGAACCACCGTTCCCAATCCAAAACCAGATAGCGAAGCTGCTATAAGTTATTACATGGGGTCATTTGGAAGCCCACAAACAAAAGTAAAAGGTAAAACCGTTGCTGAAACATTTGCTAAGGATTAAAAGCACATTTATATCGTCACAAGGACTTTTAATGGATATCGCAACATCGTTTCTAATTCAAAGCCAGATAGCGAGGCTTTTATTACTGAAATCATGAAATCATTTAGAAGCCCACAAACAAAAGTATTAGATTTAAAACCAACATGTAGATCAATCGATTTGATCGGATTGTTGATTGTTCTTGGATTTAAAATCCAGTCTGCATGAAAATCTAATGCAACTAGCAACGTAGAACATTTTCATTCAATCTTAATTAAAATGTTTCAGACAGCAGAATTCAAATGTCATATCATTTCACCATCAGATCAATTAACTGTAATGATCGATAAATTCAGTAAGACATTTTATGAAATCGACGCACACAAACAAACTTAAACAGTGTCGTGTTAATTTGATCAGAAACTAAATCCGTGAACCATTTCTCAAACATTTGCTAATGATTAAAATCACATTTATATCGTCATAAGGACTTTTAATGGATATCGCAACACGTTATTAATTCAAAGCCAGATAGCGAGGCTTTTATTACTGAAATCATGGGATCATTTAGAAGCCCACAAACAAAGGTTTTATATTTAAAACCAACATGTAGATCAATCGATTTGATCGGATTGTTGAATGGTCTTGGATTTAAAATCCAGTCTGCATGAAAATCTAATGCAACTAGCAACGTAGAACATTTTCATTCAATCTAAATTGAAATGTTCAAGACAGCAGAATTCAAATGTCATATCATTTCATTATCAGATCAATTAACTGTAATGATCGATAAATTCAGTAAGACATTTTATGAAATCGACGCACACAAACAAACTTAAACAGTGTCGTGTTAATTTGATCAGAAACTAAATCCGTGAACCACTTCTCAAACATTTGCTACTGTTTAAAATCACATTTATATCGTCACAAGGACTTTAAATGGATATCGCAGCATCGTTTCTAATTCAAAGCCAGATAGCGAGGCTTTTATTACTGAAATCATGGGATCATTTAGAAGCCCACAAACAAAAGTATTAGATTTAAAACCAACATGTAGATCAATCGATATGATCAGATTGTTGAATGGTCTTGGATTTAAAATCCAGTCTGCATGAAAATCTAATGCAATTTGCAACGTAGAACATTTTCATTCAATCTTAATTGAAATGTTCAAGACAGCAGAATTCAAATGTCATATCATTTCACCATAAGATCAATTAACTGTAATGATCGATAAATTCAGTAAGACATTTTATGGAATCGACGCACACGTACAATCTTAAACAGTGTGGTTTTGAGTTCATCAGAAACTAAATCCGTGAACCATTTAACAAACATTTGCTAATTATAAAAATCCCATTTATATCCTCATAAGGACGTTTGATAGATATGGAAACACCGTTCCCAATCCAAAACCAGATAGCGAAGCTGCTATAAGTTAATACATGGGGTCATTTGGAAGCCCACCAACAAAAGTAATAGGTTAAACCGTTTCTGAAGCATTTGCCATTCATTAAGAAGCCCACAAACAAAAGTAAAAGGTAAAACCGTTTTTGAAACATTTGCTAAGGATTAAAAGCACATTTATATCGTCGCAAGGGCTTTCAATCGATATCGCAACATCGTTCCTAATTCAAAACCAGATTGCGAGGCTTTTATTACTGAAATCATGGGATCATTAAGAAGCCCACAAACAAAGGTTTTATATTTAAATCCAACATGTAGATCAATCGATTTGATCGGATTGTTGAATGATCTTGGATTTAATATCCAGTCTGGAGGAAAATCTGATGTAATTTTCAAAGTAGAACATTTTCATTCAATCTTAATTGAAATGTTCAAGACAGCAGGATTCAAATGTCATATCATTTCACCATCAGATCAATTAACTGTAATGATCGATAAATTCAGTAAGAAATTGTATAAAATCGACGCACACAAACAAACTTAAACAATTTGGTGTTAATTTTATCAGAAACTAAATCCGTGAACCATTTCTCAAACATTTGCTACTGATAAAAATCACATTTATATCGTCATACGGGCTTTTGATGGATATGGCAAAACCGTTCCCAATCCAAAACCAGATAGCGAAGCTGCTATGTGTTAATACATGGGGTCATTTGGAAGCCCACAAACAAAATTGAAAGGTTAAACCATTTCAGAAGCATTTGCCATTCATTTAGAAGCCCACAAACAAAAGTAAAAGGTTAAACCATTTCTGAAACACTTACTAAGGATAGAAATCACATTTATATCATCACAAGGACTTTTAATGGATATCGCAACATCGTTCCTAATTCAAAGCCAGATTGCGAGGCTTTTTTTACTGAAATCATGGGATCATTTAGAAGCCCACAAACAAAGGTTTTATATTTAAAACCAACATGTAGATCAATCGATTTGATCGGATTGTTGAATGGTCTTGGATTTAAAATCCAGTCTGCATAAAAATCCAATGCAACTAGCAACGTTGAACATTTTCATTCAATCTTAATTGAAATGTTCAAGACAGCAGGATTCAAATGTCATATCATTTCACCATCAGATCAATTAACTATAATGATCGATGAATTCAGTAAGACATTTTATGAAATCGACGCACACAAACAAACTTAAACAATTTGGTGTTAATTTTATCAGAAACTAAATCCGTGAACCATTTCTCAAACATTTGCTAATGATGAAAATCACATTTATATCGTCATAAGGACTTTTGATGGATATGGAACCACCGTTCCCAATCCAAAACCAGATAGCGAAGCTGCTATAAGTTATTACATGGGGTCATTTGGAAGTCCACCAACATAAGTAAAAGGTAAAACCGTTTTTGAAGCATTTGCCATTCAGTTAGAAGCCCACAAACAAAAGTAAAAGGTAAAACCGTTGCTGAAACATTTGCTAAGGATTAAAAGCACATTTATATCGTCACAAGGAATTTTAATGGATATCGCAACATCGTTCCTAATTCAAAGCCAGATAGCGAGGCTTTTATTACTGAAATCATGGGATCATTAAGAAGCCAACAAACAAAAGTATTAGATTTAAAACCAACATCGATTTGATCGGATTATTGAATGTTCTTGGATTTAAAATCCAGTCTGCATGAAAATCTAATGCAACTAGCAACGTAGAACATTTTCATTCAATCTTAATTGAAATGTTCAAGACAGCAGAATTCAAATGTCATATCATTTCACCATCAGATCAATTAACTGTAATGATCGATAAATTCAGTAAGAAATTGTATGAAATCAACGCACACAAACAAACTTAAACAATTTGGTGTTAATTTTATCAGAAACTAAATCCGTGAACCATTTCTCAAACATTTGCTACTGATAAAAATCACATTTATATCGTCATACGGGCTTTTGATGGATATGGCAAAACCGTTCCCAATCCAAAACCAGATAGCGAAGCTGCTATGTGTTAATACATGGGGTCATTTGGAAACCCACAAACAAAATTGAAAGGTTAAACCATTTCAGAAGCATTTGCCATTCATTTAGAAGCCCACAAACAAAAGTAAAAGGTTAAACCATTTCTGAAACACTTACTAAGGATAGAAATCACATTTATATCATCACAAGGACTTTTAATGGATATCGCAACATCGTTCCTAATTCAAAGCCAGATTGCGAGGCTTTTTTTACTGAAATCATGGGATCATTTAGAAGCCCACAAACAAAGGTTTAATATTTAAAACCAACATGTAGATCAATCGATTTGATCGGATTGTTGAATGATCTTGGACTAAACATACAGTGTGCATGAAAATCTAATGCAATTTGCAACGTAGAACATTTTCATTCAATCTTAATTGAAATGTTCAAGACAGCAGAATACAAATGTCATATCATTTTATTATCAGATCAATTAACTGTAATGATCGATAAATTCAGTAAGACATTTCATGAAATGGACGCACACGTACAAACTTAAACAATTTGGTGTTAATTTGATCAGAACCCTACTCCGTGAATCATTTTTCAAACATTTGCTAATGCTTTAAATAACATTTATGTCGTCATAAGGACGTTTGATGAATATGGCAACAACGTTCCCAATCCAAAACCAGATAGCGAAGCTGCTATAAATTAATACATGGGGTCATTTGGAAGCCCACAAACAAAAGTAAAAGGTAAAACCGTTTTTGAAACATTTGCTAAGGATTAAAATCACATTTATATCGTCACAAGGACTTTTAATGGATATCGTAACATCGTTCCTAATTCAAAGCCAGATAGCGAGGCTTTATTACTGAAATCATGGGATCATTTAGAAGCCCACAAACAAAGGTTTTATATTTAAAACCGACATGTAGATCAATCGAATTGATCGGATTGTTGAATGATCTTGGATTTAAAATCCAGTCTGCATGAAAATCTAATGCAACTAGCAACGTAGAACATTTTCATTCAATCTTAATTGAAATGTTCAAGACAGCAGAATTCAAATGTCATATCATTTCACTATCAGATCAATTAACTGTAATGATCGATAAATTCAGTTAGACATTTTATGAAATCGACACACACGTACAAACTTAAACAGTTTAGTGTTATTTTCAACAGAAACTATATCCGTGAACCATTTCTCAAACATTTGCTACTGATACAAATCACATTTATATCGTCATAAGGTCTTTTGATGGATATGGCAACACCGTTCCCAATCCAAAACCAGATAGCGAAGCTTCTATAACTCAATACATGGGGTCATTTGGAAGCCCACAAACAAAAGTAAAAGGTTAAACCATTTCAGAAGCATTTGCCATTCATTAAGAAGCCCACAAACAAAAGTAAAAGGTTAATCCATTTCTGAAACACTTACTAAGGATTAAAATCACATTTATATCGTCACAAGGACTTTTAATGGATATCGCAACATCGTTCCTAATTCAAAGCCAGATTGCGAGGCTTTTATTACTGAAATCATGGGATCATTTAGAAGCCCACAAACAAAGGTTTAATATTTAAAACCAACATGTAGATCAATCGATTTGATCGGATTGTTGAATGATCTTGGATTAAAAATACAGTCTGCATGAAAATCTAATGCAACTAGCAACGTAGAACATTTTCATTCAATCTTAATTGAATTGTTCAAGACGGTAGAATTCAAATGTCATATCATTTCACCATCAGATCAATTAACTGTGATGATCGATAAATTCAGTAAGACATTTTATGAAATCGACGCACACTTACAAACTTAAACAGTGTGGTGTTGATTTCATCATAAACTAAATCCGTGAACCATTTCTCAAACATTTGCTTCTGATTTAAATCACATTTATATCGTCATAAGGACGTTTGATAGATATGGCAACACCGTTCCCAATCCAAAACCAGATAGCGAAGCTGCTATAAGTTAATACATGGGGTCATTTGGAAGCCCACAAACAAAAGTAAAAGGTTAAACTGTTTCTGAAGCATTTGCCATTCAGTTAGAAGCCCACAAACAAAAGTAAAAGGTAAAACCGTTGCTGAAACATTTGCTAAAGAGTAAAAGCACATTCATATCGTCACAAGGACTTTTAATGGATATCGCAACATCGTTCCTAATTCAAAGCCAGATAGCGAGGCTTTTATTACTGAAATCATGGGATCATTTAGAAGCCAACAAACAAAAGTATTAGATTTAAAACCAACATGTAGATCAATCGATTTGATCGGATTGTTGAATGATCTTGGATTAAACATACAGTCTGCATGAAAATCTAATGCAACTAGCAACGTAGAACATTTTCATTCAATCTTAATTGAAATGTTCAAGACAGCAGAATTCAAATGTCATATCATTTCACCATCAGATCAATTAACTGTAATGATCGATAAATTCAGTAAGACATTTTATGAAATCGACGCACACAAACAAACTTAAACAATTTGGTGTGAATTTTATCAGAAACTAAATCCGTGAACCATTTCTCAAACATTTGCTAATGATGAAAATCACATTTATATCGTCATAAGGACTTTTGATGGATATGGAACCACCGTTCCCAATCCAAAACCAGATAGCGAAGCTGCTATAAGTTAATACATGGGGTCATTTGGAAGTCCACCAACAAAAGTAAAAGGTAAAACCGTTTTTGAAGCATTTGCCATTCAGTTAGAAGCCCACAAACAAAAGTAAAAGGTAAAACCGTTTTTGAAACATTTGCTAAGGATTAAAAGCACATTTATATCGTCACAAGGACTTTTAATGGATATCGCAACATCGTTCCTAATTCAAAGCCAGATAGCGAGGCTTTTATTACTGAAATCATGGGATCATTTAGTAGCCAACAAACAAAAGTATTAGATTTAAAACCAACATCGATTTGATCGGATTGTTGAATGTTCTTGGATTTAAAATCCAGTCTGCATGAAAATCTAATGCAACTAGCAACGTAGAACATTTTCATTCAATCTTAATTGAATTGTTCAAGACAGCAGAATTCAAATGTCATATCATTTCACCATCAGATCAATTAACTGTAATGATCGATAAATTCAGTAAGAAATTGTATGAAATCGACGCACACAAACAAACTTAAACAATTTGGTGTGAATTTTATCAGAAACTAAATCCGTGAACCATTTCTCAAACATTTGCTACTGATAAAAATCACATTTATATCGTCATAAGGGCTTTTGATGGATATGGCAAAACCGTTCCCAATCCAAAACCAGATAGCGAAGCTGCTATGTGTTAATACATGGGGTCATTTGGAAACCCACAAACAAAATTGAAAGGTTAAACCATTTCAGAAGCATTTGCCATTCATTTAGAAGCCCACAAACAAAAGTAAAAGGTTAAACCATTTCTGAAACACTTACTAAGGATAGAAATCACATTTATATCATCACAAGGACTTTTAATGGATATCGCAACATCGTTCCTAATTCAAAGCCAGATTGCGAGGCTTTTTTTACTGAAATCATGGGATCATTTAGAAGCCCACAAACAAAGGTTTAATATTTAAAACCAACATGTAGATCAATCGATTTGATCGGATTGTTGAATGGTCTTGGATTTAAAATCCAGTCTGCATAAAAATCCAATGCAACTAGCAACGTTGAACATTTTCATTCAATCTTAATTGAAATGTTCAAAACAGCAGGATTCAAATGTCATATCATTTCACCATCAGATCAATTAACTATAATGATCGATGAATTCAGTAAGACATTTTATGAAATCGACGCACACAAACAAACTTAAACAATTTGGTGTTAATTTTATCAGAAACTAAATCCGTGAACCATTTCTCAAACATTTGCTAATGATGAAAATCACATTTATATCGTCATAAGGACTTTTGATGGATATGGAACCACCGTTCCCAATCCAAAACCAGATAGCGAATATGCTATAAGTTAATACATGGGGTCATTTGGAAGCCCACAAACAAAAGTAAAAGGTAAAACCGTTGCTGAAACATTTGCTAAGGATTAAAAGCACATTTATATCGTCACAAGGACTTTTAATGGATATCGCAACATCGTTTCTAATTCAAAGCCAGATAGCGAGGCTTTTATTACTGAAATCATGGAATCATTTAGAAGCCCACAAACAAATGTATTAGATTTAAAACCAACATGTAGATCAATCGATTTGATCGGATTGTTGATTGTTCTTGGATTTAAAATCCAGTCTGCATGAAAATCTAATGCAACTAGCAACGTAGAACATTTTCATTCAATCTTAATTGAAATGTTTAAGACAGCAGAATTCAAATGTCATATCATTTCACCATCAGATCAATTAACTGTAATGATCGATAAATTCAGTAAGACATTTTATGAAATCGACGCACACAAACAAACTTAAACAGTGTCGTGTTAATTTGATCAGAAACTAAATCCGTGAACCATTTCTCAAACATTTGCTAATGATTAAAATCACATTTATATCGTCATAAGGACTTTTAATGGATATCGCAACACGTTCCTAATTCAAAGCCAGATAGCGAGGCTTTTATTACTGAAATCATGGGATCATTTAGAAGCCCACAAACAAAGGTTTTATATTTAAAACCAACATGTAGATCAATCGATTTGATCGGATTGTTGAATGGTCTTGGATTTAAAATCCAGTCTGCATGAAAATCTAATGCAACTAGCAACGTAGAACATTTTCATTCAATCTAAATTGAAATGTTCAAGACAGCAGAATTCAAATGTCATATCATTTCATTATCAGATCAATTAACTGTAATGATCGATAAATTCAGTAAGACATTTTATGAAATCGACGCACACAAACAAACTTAAACAGTGTCGAGTTAATTTGATCAGAAACTAAATCCGTGAACCATTTCTCAAACATTTGCTACTGATTAAAATCACATTTATATCGTCACAAGGACTTTTAATGGATATCGCAACATCGTTTCTAATTCAAAGCCAGATAGCGAGGCTTTTATAACTGAAATCATGGGATCATTTAGAAGCCCACAAACAAAAGTATTAGATTTAAAACCAACATGTAGATCAATCGATATGATCAGATTGTTGAATGGTCTTGGATTTAAAATCCAGTCTGCATGAAAATCTAATGCAATTTGCAACGTAGAACATTTTCATTCAATCCTAATTGAAATGTTCAAGACAGCAGAATTCAAATGTCATATCATTTCACCATCAGATCAATTAACTGTAATGATCGATAAATTCAGTAAGACATTTTATGAAATCGACGCACACGTACAATCTTAAACAGTGTGGTTTTGAGTTTATCAGAAACTAAATCCGTGAACCATTTCACAAACATTTGCTAATTATAAAAATCCCATTTATATCCTCATTAGGACGTTTGATAGATATGGAAACACCGTTCCCAATCCAAAACCAGATAGCGAAGCTGCTATAAGTTAATACATGGGGTCATTTGGAAGCCCACCAACAAAAGTAATAGGTTAAACCGTTTCTGAAGCATTTGCCATTCAGTTAGAAGCCCACAAACAAAAGTAAAAGGTAAAACCGTTGCTGAAACATTTGCTAAGGATTAAAAGCACATTTATATCGTCACAAGGACTTTTAATGGATATCGCAACATCGTTCCTAATTCAAAGCCAGATAGCGAGGCTTTTATTACTGAAATCATGGGATCATTAAGAAGCCAACAAACAAAAGTATTAGATTTAAAACCAACATCGATTTGATCGGATTGTTGAATGTTCTTGGATTTAAAATCCAGTCTGCATGAAAATCTAATGCAACTAGCAACGTAGAACATTTTCATTCAATCTTAATTGAAATGTTCAAGACAGCAGAATTCAAATGTCATATCATTTCACCATCAGATCAATTAACTGTAATGATCGATAAATTCAGTAAGACATTTTATGAAATCGACGCACACAAACAAACTTAAACAATTTGGTGTTAATTTTATCAGAAACTAAATCCGTGAACCATTTCTCAAACATTTGCTACTGATAAAAATCACATTTATATCGTCATAAGGGCTTTTGATGGATATGGCAAAACCGTTCCCAATCCAAAACCAGATAGCGAAGCTGCTATGTGTTAATACATGGGGTCATTTGGAAACCCACAAACAAAATTGAAAGGTTAAACCATTTCTGAAGCATTTGCCATTCATTTAGAAGCCCACAAACAAAAGTAAAAGGTTAAACCATTTCTGAAACACTTACTAAGGATAGAAATCACATTTATATCATCACAAGGACTTTTAATGGATATCGCAACATCGTTCCTAATTCAAAGCCAGATAGCGAGGCTTTTATAACTGAAATCATGGGATCATTTAGAAGCCAACAAACAAAAGTGTTAGATTTAAAACCAACATGTAGATCAATCGATTTGATCGGATTGTTGAATGATCTTGGATTTGAAATCCAAATTTTGAAAGGGTCGTTTATGTGTCTGATACTCCAAAGGGTTTTGGTGTTATTTTCATCAGAATCTAAATCCGTGACCCATTTCTCAAACATTTGCTACTGATTAAAATCTCATTTATATCGTCATAAAGACTTTTGATGGATATGGCAACACCGTTCCCAATCCAAAACCAGATAGCGAAGCTGCTATAAGTTAATACATGGGGTCATTTGGAAGCCCACAAACAAAAGTAAAAGGTTAAACCGTTTTTGAAACATTTGCTAAGGATTAAAATCACATTTATATCGGCACAAGGGCTTTCAATCGATATCGCAACATCGTTCCTAATTCAAAGCCAGATTGCGAGGCTTTTTTTACTGAAATCATGGGATCATTTAGAAGCCCACAAACAGAGGTTTTATATTTAAAACCAACATGTAGATCAATCGATTTGATCGGATTGTTGAATGATCTTGGATTAAACATACAGTCTGCATGAAAATCTAATGCAACTAGCAACGTAGAACATTTTCATTCAATCTTAATTGAATTGTTCAAGACGGCAGAATTCAAATGTCATATCATTTCACCATCAGATCAATTAACTGTGATGATCGATAAATTCAGTAAGACATTTTATGAAATCGACGCACACTTACAAACTTAAACAGTGTGGTGTTGATTTCATCATAAACTAAATCCGTGAACCATTTCTCAAACATTTGCTTCTGATTTAAATCACATTTATATCGTCATAAGGACGTTTGATAGATATGGCAACACCGTTCCCAATCCAAAACCAGATAGCGAAGCTGCTATAAGTTAATACATGGGGTCATTTGGAAGCCCACCAACAAAAGTAAAAGGTTAAACCGTTTCTGAAGCATTTGCCATTCAGTTAGAAGCCCACAAACAAAAGTAAAAGGTAAAACCGTTGCTGAAACATTTGCTAAAGATTAAAAGCACATTTATATCGTCACAAGGACTTTTAATGGATATCGCAACATCGTTCCTAATTCAAAGCCAGATAGCGAGGCTTTTATTACTGAAATCATGGGATCATTTAGAAGCCAACAAACAAAAGTATTAGATTTAAAACCAACATGTAGATCAATCGATTTGATCGGATTGTTGAATGATCTTGGATCAAACATACAGTCTGCATGAAAATCTAATGCAACTAGCAACGTAGAACATTTTCATTCAATCCTAATTGAAATGTTCAAGCAGAATTCAAATGTCATATCATTTCATTATCAGATCAATTAACTGTAATGATCGATAAATTCAGTAACACATTTTATGAAATCGACGCACACGTACAAACTTAAACAGTGTGGTGTTGATTTCATCATAAACTAAATCCGTGAACCATTTCACAAACATTTGCTTCTGATTTAAATCACATTTATATCGTCATAAGGACTTTTGATGGATATGGCAACACCGTTCCCAATCCAAAACCATATAGCGAAGCTTCTATAACTCAATACATGGGGTCATTTAGAAACCCACAAACAAAAGTAAAAGGTTAAAGCATTTCAGAAGCATTTGCCATTCATTAAGAAGCCCACAAACAAAAGTAAAAGGTTAAACCATTTCTGAAACACATACTAAGGATTAAAATCACATTTATATCGTCACAAGGACTTTTAATGGATATCGCAACATCGTTCCTAATTCAAAGCCAGATAGCGAGGCTTTTATTACTGAAATCATGGGATCATTTAGAAGCCAACAAACAAAAGTATTAGATTTAAAACCAACATGTAGATCAATCGATTTGATCGGATTGTTGAATGTTCTTGGATTTAAAATCCAGTCTGCATGAAAATCTAATGCAACTAGCAACGTAGAACATTTTCATTCAATCTTAATTGAAATGTTCAAGACAGCAGAACTCAAATGTCATATCATTTCACCATCAGATCAATTAACTATAATGATCGATAAATTCAGTAAGACATTTTATGAAATGGACGCACACGTACAAACTTAAACAATTTGGTGTTAATTTGATCAGAAACCTAATCCGTGAAACATTTTTCAAACATTTGCTAATGATTTAAATCACATTTATGTCGTCATAAGGACGTTTGATGAATATGGCAACAACGTTCCCAATCCAAAACCAGATAGCGAAGCTGCTATAAGTTAATACATGGGGTCATTTGGAAGCCCACAAACAAAAGTAAAAGGTTAAACCGTTTTTGAAACATTTGCTAGGGATTAAAATCACATTTATATCGTCACAAGGACTTTTAATGGATATCGCAACATCGTTCCTAATTCAAAGCCAGATAGCGAGGCTTTTATTACTGAAAACATGGGATCATTAAGAAGCCAACAAACAAAAGTATTAGATTTAAAACCGACATGTAGATCAATCGAATTGATCGGATTGTTGAATGATCTTGGATTTAAAATCCAGTCTGCATGAAAATCTAATGCAACTAGCAACGTAGAACATTTTCATTCAATCTTAATTGAAATGTTCAAGACAGCAGAATTCAAATGTCATATCATTTCACCATCAGATCAATTAACTGTAATGATCGATAAATTCAGTAAGACATTTTATGAAATCGACACACACGTACAAACTTAACCAGTTTGGTGTTATTTTCAACAGAAACTATATCCGTGAACCATTTCTCAAACATTTGCTACTGATACAAATCACATTCATATCGTCATAAGGACTTTTGATGGATATGGCAACACCGTTCCCAATCCAAAACCAGATAGCGAAGCTTCTATAACTCAATACATGGGGTCATTTAGAAACCCACAAACAAAAGTAAAAGGTTAAAGCATTTCAGAAGCATTTGCCATTCATTAAGAAGCCCACAAACAAAAGTAAAAGGTTAAACCATTTCTGAAACACATACTAAGGATTAAAATCACATTTATATCGTCACAAGGACTTTTAATGGATATCGCAACATCGTTCCTAATTCAAAGCCAGATAGCGAGGCTTTTATTACTGAAATCATGGGATCATTTAGAAGCCAACAAACAAAAGTATTAGATTTAAAACCAACATGTAGATCAATCGATTTGATCGGATTGTTGAATGTTCTTGGATTTAAAATCCAGTCTGCATGAAAATCTAATGCAACTAGCAACGTAGAACATTTTCATTCAATCTTAATTGAAATGTTCAAGACAGCAGAACTCAAATGTCATATCATTTCACCATCAGATCAATTAACTATAATGATCGATAAATTCAGTAAGACATTTTATGAAATGGACGCACACGTACAAACTTAAACAATTTGGTGTTAATTTGATCAGAAACCTAATCCGTGAAACATTTTTCAAACATTTGCTAATGATTTAAATCACATTTATGTCGTCATAAGGACGTTTGATGAATATGGCAACAACGTTCCCAATCCAAAACCAGATAGCGAAGCTGCTATAAGTTAATACATGGGGTCATTTGGAAGCCCACAAACAAAAGTAAAAGGTTAAACCGTTTTTGAAACATTTGCTAGGGATTAAAATCACATTTATATCGTCACAAGGACTTTTAATGGATATCGCAACATCGTTCCTAATTCAAAGCCAGATAGCGAGGCTTTTATTACTGAAAACATGGGATCATTAAGAAGCCAACAAACAAAAGTATTAGATTTAAAACCAACATGTAGATCAATCGATTTGATCGGATTGTTGAATGATCTTGGATTTAAAATCCAGTCTGCATGAAAATCTTATGCCATTAGCAACGAAGAACATTTTCATTCAATCTTAATTGAAATGTTCAAGACAGCAGAATTCAAATGTCATATCATTTCATTATCAGATCAATTAACTGTAATGATCGATAAATTCAGTAAGACATTTTATGAAATCGACGCACACAAACAAACTTAAACAATTTGGTGTTAATTTTATCAGAAACTAAATCCGTGAACCATTTCTCAAACATTTGCTAAAGATTAAAAGCACATTTATATCGTCACAAGGACTTTTAATGGATATCGCAACATCGTTCCTAATTCAAAGCCAGATAGCGAGGCTTTTATTACTGAAATCATGGGATCATTTAGAAGCCCACAAACAAAGGTTTAATATTTAAAACCAACATGTAGATCAATCGATTTGATCGGATTGTTGAATGGTCTTGGATTTAAAATCCAGTCTGCATGAAAATCTAATGCAACTAGCAACGTAGAACATTTTCATTCAATCTTAATTGAATTGTTCAAGACAGCAGAATTCAAATGTCATATCATTTCACTATCAGATCAATTAACTGTGATGATCGATAAATTCAGTAAGACATTTTATGAAATCGACGCACACTTACAAACTTAAACAGTGTGGTGTTGATTTCATCAGAAACTAAATCCGTGAACCATTTCTCAAACATTTGCTTATTATAAAAATCACATTTATATCCTCATAAGGACGTTTGATAGATATGGAAACACCGTTCTCAATCCAAAACCAGATAGCGAAGCTGCTATAAGTTAATACATGGGGTCATTTGGAAGCCCACCAACAAAAGTAAAAGGTTAAACCGTTTCTGAAGCATTTGCTGTTCAGTTAGAAGCCAACAAACAAAAGTAAAAGGTAAAACCGTTGCTGAAACATTTGCTAACGATTAAAAGCTTATTTATATCGTCACAAGGACTTTTAATGGATATCGCAACATCGTTCCTAATTCAAAGCCAGATTGCGAGGCTTTTATTACTGAAATCATGGGATCATTTAGAAGCCCACAAACAAAGGTTTATTATTTAAAACCAACATGTAGATCAATCGATTTGATCGGATTGTTGAATGATCTTGGATTAAAAATATAGTCTGCATGAAAATCTAATGCAACTAGCAACGTAGAACATTTTCATTCAATCTCAATTGAAATGTTCAAGACAGCAGAATTCAAATGTCATATCATTTCATTATCAGATCAATTAACTGTAATGATCGATAAATTCAGTAAGACATTTTATGAAATGGACGCACACGTACAAACTTAAACAATTTGGTGTTAATTTGATCAGAAACCTAATCCGTGAAACATTTTTCAAACATTTGCTAATGATTTAAATCACATTTATGTCGTCATAAGGACGTTTGATGAATATGGCAACAACGTTCCCAATCCAAAACCAGATAGCGAAGCTGCTATAAGTTAATACATGGGGTCATTTGGAAGCCCACAAACAAAAGTAAAAGGTTAAACCGTTTTTGAAACATTTGCTAGGGATTAAAATCACATTTATATCGTCACAAGGACTTTTAATGGATATCGCAACATCGTTCCTAATTCAAAGCCAGATAGCGAGGCTTTTATTACTGAAAACATGGGATCATTAAGAAGCCAACAAACAAAAGTATTAGATTTAAAACCGACATGTAGATCAATCGAATTGATCGGATTGTTGAATGATCTTGGATTTAAAATCCAGTCTGCATGAAAATCTAATGCAACTAGCAACGTAGAACATTTTCATTCAATCTTAATTGAAATGTTCAAGACAGCAGAATTCAAATGTCATATCATTTCACCATCAGATCAATTAACTGTAATGATCGATAAATTCAGTAAGACATTTTATGAAATCGACACACACGTACAAACTTAACCAGTTTGGTGTTATTTTCAACAGAAACTATATCCGTGAACCATTTCTCAAACATTTGCTAATGATACAAATCACATTCATATCGTCATAAGGACTTTTGATGGATATGGCAACACCGTTCCCAATCCAAAACCAGATAGCGAAGCTTCTATAACTCAATACATGGGGTCATTTAGAAACCCACAAACAAAAGTAAAAGGTTAAACCATTTCAGAAGCATTTGCCATTCATTAAGAAGCCCACAAACAAAAGTAAAAGGTAAAACCGTTGCTGAAACATTTGCTAAAGATTAAAAGCACATTTATATCGTCACAAGGACTTTTAATGGATATCGCAACATCGTTCCTAATTCAAAGCCAGATAGCGAGGCTTTTATTACTGAAATCATGGGATCATTTAGAAGCCAACAAACAAAAGTATTAGATTTAAAACCAACATGTAGATCAATCGATTTGATCGGATTGTTGAATGGTCTTGGATTTAAAATCCAGTCTGCATGAAAATCTAATGCAACTAGCAACGTAGAACATTTTCATTCAATCTTAATTGAATTGTTCAAGACAGCAGAATTCAAATGTCATATCATTTCACTATCAGATCAATTAACTGTGATGATCGATAAATTCAGTAAGACATTTTATGAAATCGACGCACACTTACAAACTTAAACAGTGTGGTGTTGATTTCATCAGAAACTAAATCCGTGAACCATTTCTCAAACATTTGCTACTGATTTAAATCACATTTATATCGTCATAAGGACTTTTGATGGATATGGCAACACCGTTCCCAATCCAAAACCAGATAGCGAAGCTGCTATAAGTTAATACATGGGGTCATTTGGAAGCCCACAAACAAAAGTAAAAGGTAAAACCGTTGCTGAAACATTTGCTAAGGATTAAAATCACATTTATATCGTCACAAGGACTTTTAATGGATATCGCAACATCGTTCCTAATTCAAAGCCAGATAGCGAGGCTTTTATTACTGAAATCATGGGATCATTTAGAAGCCCACAAACAAAGGTTTTATATTTAAAACCAACATGTAGATCAATCCATTTGATCGGATTGTTGAATGATCTTGGATTTAAAATCCAGTCTGCATGAAAATCTAATGCAACTAGCAACGTAGAACATTTTCATTCATTCCTAATTGAAATGTTCAAGCAGAATTCAAATGTCATATCATTTCATTATCAGATCAATTAACTGTAATGATCGATAAATTCAGTAAGAAATTTTATGAAATCGACGCACACAAACAAACTTAAACAATTTAGTGTTAATTTTATCAGAAACTAAATCCGTGAACCATTTCTCAAACATTTGCTACTGATAAAAATCATATTTATATCGTCATAAGGACTTTTGATGGATATGGCAACACCGTTCCCAATCCAAAATCAGATAGCGAAGTTGCTATAAGTTAATACATGGGGTCATTTTGAAGCCCACAAACAAAAATAAAAGGTAAAACCGTTTTTGAAACATTTGCTAAGGATTGAAATCACATTTATATCGTCACAAGGACTTTTAATGGATATCGCAACATCGCTCCTAATTCAAAGCCAGATAGCGAGGCTTTTATTACTGAAATCATGGGATCATTTAGAAGCCCACAAACAAAAGTTTTATATTTAAAACCAACATGTAGATCAATCGATTTGATCGGATTGTTGAATGATCTTGGATTTAAAATCCAGTCTGCATGAAAATCTAATGCAATTTGCAACGTAGAACATTTTCATTCAATCTTAATTGAAATGTTCAAGACAGCAGAATTCAAATGTCATATCATTTCACCATCAGATCAATTAACTGTAATGATCGATAAATTCAGTAAGACATTTAATGAAATCGACGCACACAAACAAACTCAAACAATTTGGTGTTAATTTTATCAGAAACTAAGTCCGTGAACCATTTCTCAAACATTTGCTACTGATAAAAATCACATTTATATCGTCATAAAGACTTTTGATGGATATGGCAACACCGTTCCCAATCCAAAACCAGATAGCGAAGCTGCTATAAGTTAATACATGGGGTCATTTGGAAGCCCACCAACAAAAGTAAAAGGTTAAACCGTTTCTGAAGCATTTGCCGTTCAGTTAGAAGCCAACAAACAAAAGTAAAAGGTAAAACCGTTGCTGAAACATTTGCTAAAGATTAAAAGCTTATTTATATCGTCACAAGGACTTTTAATGGATATCGCAACATCGTTCCTAATTCAAAGCCAGATTGCGAGGCTTTTATTACTGAAATCATGGGATCATTTAGAAGCCCACAAACAAAGGTTTATTATTTAAAACCAACATGTAGATCAATCGATTTGATCGGATTGTTGAATGATCTTGGATTAAAAATATAGTCTGCATGAAAATCTAATGCAACTAGCAACGTAGAACATTTTCATTCAATCTTAATTGAAATGTTCAAGACAGCAGAATTCAAATGTCATATCATTTCATTATCAGATCAATTAACTATAATGATCGATAAATTCAGTTAGACAGTTTATGAAACCGACGCACACAAACAAACTTAAACAGTTTGGTGTTAATTTAATCAGAAACTAAATCCGTGAACCATTTCTCAAACATTTGCTTATTATAAAAATCACATTTATATCCTCATAAGGACGTTTGATAGATATGGAAACACCGTTCCCAATCCAAAACCAGATAGCGAAGCTGCTATAAGTTAATACATGGGGTCATTTGGAAGCCCACCAACAAAAGTAAAAGGTTAAACCGTTTCTGAAGCATTTGCCGTTCAGTTAGAAGCCAACAAACAAAAGTAAAAGGTAAAACCGTTGCTGAAACATTTGCTAAAGATTAAAAGCTTATTTATATCGTCACAAGGACTTTTAATGGATATCGCAACATCGTTCCTAATTCAAAGCCAGATTGCGAGGCTTTTATTACTGAAATCATGGGATCATTTAGAAGCCCACAAACAAAGGTTTATTATTTAAAACCAACATGTAGATCAATCGATTTGATCGGATTGTTGAATGATCTTGGATTAAAAATATAGTCTGCATGAAAATCTAATGCAACTAGCAACGTAGAACATTTTCATTCAATCTTAATTGAAATGTTCAAGACAGCAGAATTCAAATGTCATATCATTTCATTATCAGATCAATTAACTGTAATGATCGATAAATTCAGTAAGACATTTTATGAAATGGACGCACACGTACAAACTTAAACAATTTGGTGTTAATTTGATCAGAAACCTAATCCGTGAATCATTTTTCAAACATTTGCTAATGATTTAAATCACATTTATGTCGTCATAAGGACGTTTGATGAATATGGCAACAACGTTCCCAATCCAAAACCAGATAGCGAAGCTGCTATAAGTTAATACATGGGGTCATTTGGAAGCCCACAAACAAAAGTAAAAGGTTAAACCGTTTTTGAAACATTTGCTAAGGATTAAAATCACATTTATATCGTCACAAGGACTTTTAATGGATATCGCAACATCGTTCCTAATTCAAAGCCAGATAGCGAGGCTTTTATTACTGAAAACATGGGATCATTAAGAAGCCAACAAACAAAAGTATTAGATTTAAAACCGACATGTAGATCAATCGATTTGATCGGATTGTTGAATGATCTTGGATTTAAAATCCAGTCTGCATGAAAATCTAATGCAACTAGCAACGTAGAACATTTTCATTCAATCTCAATTGAAATGTTCAAGACAGCAGAATTCAAATGTCATATCATTTCAACATCAGATCAATTAACTGTAATGATCGATAAATTCAGTAAGACATTTTATGAAATCGACGCATACAAACAAACTTAAACAGTTTGGTGTTAATTTCATCAGAAACTCAATCCGTGAACCATTTCTCAAACATTTGCTAATGATAAAAATCACATTTTTATCGTCATAAGGTCTCTTGATGTATATTGCAACAACGTTCCCAATCCAAAACCAGATAGCGAAGCTGCTATAAGTTAATACATGGGGTCATTTGGAAGCCCACAAACAAAAGTAAAAGGTTAAACCGTTTTTGAAACATTTGCTAAGGATTAAAATCACATTTATATCGTCACAAGGACTTTTAATGGATATCGCAACATCGTTCCTAATTCAAAGCCAGATAGCGAGGCTTTTATTACTGAAAACATGGGATCATTAAGAAGCCAACAAACAAAAGTATTAGATTTAAAACCAACATGTAGATCAATCGATTTGATCGGATTGTTGAATGTTCTTGGATTTAAAATCCAGTCTGCATGAAAATCTAATGCAACTAGCAACGTAGAACATTTTCATTCAATCTTAATTGAAATGTTCAAGACAGCAGAATTCAAATGTCATATCATTTCAACATCAGATCAATTAACTGTAATGATCGATAAATTCAGTAAGACATTTTATGAAATCGACACACACGTACAAACTTAACCAGTTTGGTGTTATTTTCAACAGAAACTATATCCGTGAACCATTTCTCAAACATTTGCTAATGATACAAATCACATTTATATCGTCATAAGGACTTTTGATGGATATGGCAACACCGTTCCCAATCCAAAACCAGATAGCGAAGCTTCTATAACTCAATACATGGGGTCATTTAGAAACCCACAAACAAAAGTTAAAGGTTAAACCATTTCAGAAGCATTTGCCATTCATTAAGAAGCCCACAAACAAAAGTAAAAGGTTAAACCATTTCTGAAACACTTACTAAGGATAGAAATCACATTTATATCATCACAAGGACTTTTAAAGGATATCGCAACATCGTTCCTAATCCAAAGCCAGAAAGCGAGGCTTTTATAACTAAAATCATGGGATCATTTAGAAGCCCACAAACAAAAGTATTAGATTTAAAACCAACATGTAGATCAATCGATTTGATCAGATTGTTGAATGGTCTTGGATTCAAAATCCAGTCTGCATGAAAATCTAATGCAACTAGCAACGTTGAACATTTTCATTCAATCTTAATTGAAATGTTTAAGCAGAATTCAAATGTCATATCATTTCACTATCAGATCAATTAACTGTAATGATCGATAAATTCAGTAAGACATTTTATGAAATCGACGCCCACGTACAAACTTAAACAGTGTCGTGTTAATTTGATCAGAAACTAAATCCGTGAACCATTTTTCAAACATTTGCTACTGATTAAAATCACATTTATATCGTCATAAGGACTTTTGATGGATATGGCAACACCGTTCCCAATCCAAAACCTGATAGCGATGCTGCTATAAGTTAATACATGGGGTCATTTGGAAGCCCACAAACAAAAGTAAAAGGTAAAACCGTTTTTGAAACATTTGCTAAGGATTAAAATCACATTTATATCGTCACAAGGACTTTTAATGGATATCGCAACATCGTTTCTAATTCAAAGCCAGATAGCGAGGCTTTTATTACTGAAATCATGGGATCATTTAGAAGCCCACAAACAAAAGTTTTATATTTAAAACCAACATGTAGATCAATCGATTTGATCGGATTGTTGAATGATCTTGGATTTAAAATCCAGTCTGCATGAAAATCTAATGCAACTAGCAACGTAGAACATTTTCATTCAATCTTAATTGGAATGTATAAGCAGAATTCAAATGTCATATCATTTCACCATCAGATCAATTAACTGTAATGATCGATAAATTCAGTAAGACATTTTATGAAATCGTCGCACACGTACAATCTTAAACAGTGTGGTTTTGATTTCATCAGAAACTAAATCCGTGAACCATTTCACAAACATTTGATAATTATAAAAATCACATTTATATCCTCATAAGGACTTTTGATAGATATGGAAACACCGTTCCCAATCCAAAACCAGATAGCGAAGCTGCTATAAGTTAATACATGGGGTCATTTGGAAGCCCACCAACAAAAGTAAAAGGTTAAACCGTTTCTGAAGCATTTGCCATTCAGTTAGAAGCCAACAAACAAAAGTAAAAGGTTAAACCGTTGCTGAAACATTTGCTAACGATTAAAAGCTTATTTATATCGTCACAAGGACTTTTAATGGATATCGCAACATCGTTCCAAATTCAAAGCCAGACAGCGAGGCTTTTATAACTGAAATCATGGAATCATTTAGAAGCATACAAACAAGAGTTTTATATTTAAAACCAACATGTAGATCAATCGATTTGATCGGATTGTTGAATGGTCTTGGATTCAAAATCCAGTCTGCAAGAAAATCTAATGCAACTAGCAACGTTGAACATTTTCATTCAATCTTAATTGAAATGTTTAAGCAGAATTCAAATGTCATATCATTTCACCATCAGATCAATTAACTGTAATGATCGATAAATTCAGTAAGACATTTTATGAAATCGTCGCACACGTACAATCTTAAACAGTGTGGTTTTGATTTCATCAGAAACTAAATCCGTGAACCATTTCACAAACATTTGATAATTATAAAAATCACATTTATATCCTCATAAGGACTTTTGACAGATATGGAAACACCGTTCCCAATCCAAAACCAGATAGCGAAGCTGCTATAAGTTAATACATGGGGTCATTTGGAAGCCCACCAACAAAAGTAAAAGGTTAAACCGTTTCTGAAGCATTTGCCATTCAGTTAGAAGCCAACAAACAAAAGTAAAAGGTTAAACCGTTTTTGAAACATTTGCTAAGGATTAAAATCACATTTATATCGTCACAAGGACTTTTAATGGATATCGCAACATCGTTCCTAATCCAAAGCCAGATAGCGAGGCTTCTATTACTGAAATCATGGGATCATTTAGAAGCCCACATACAAAAGTATTAGATTTAAAACCAACATGTAGATCAATCGATTTGATCGGATTGTTGAATGTTCTTGGATTTAAAATCCAGTCTGCATGAAAATCTAATGCAACTAGCAACGTAGAACATTTTCATTCAATCTTAATTGAAATGTTTAAGCAGAATTCAAATGTCATATCATTTCACTATCAGATTAATTAACTGTAATGATCGATAAATTCAGTAAGACATTTTATGAAATCGACACACACGTACAAACTTAAACAGTTGGGTGTTAATTTTATCAGAAACTAAATCCGTGAACCATTTCTCAAACATTTGCTTATGATACAAATCACATTTATATCGTCATAAGGACTTTTGATGGATATGGCAACACCGTTCCCAATCCAAAACCAGATAGCGCAGCTTCTATATCTCAATCAATGGGGTTATTTAGGAGCCCAAAACAAAAGTAAAAGGTTAAAGCATTTCTGAAGCATTTGCCATTCATTAAGAAGCCCACAAACAAAAGTAAAAGGTTAAACCATTTCTGAAACACTTACTAAGGATAGAAATCACATTTATATCATCACAAGGACTTTTAATGGATATCGCAACATCGTTCCTAATCCAAAGCCAGAAAGCGAGGCTTTTATAACTAAAATCATGGGATCATTTAGAAGGCCACAAACAAAAGTATTACATTTAAAACCAACATATAGATCAATCGATTTGATCGGATTGTTGAATGGTCTTGGATTTAAAATCCAGTCTGCGTGAAAATCTAATGCAACTAGCAACGTAGAACATTTTCATTCAATCTAAATTGAAATGTTCAAGACAACAGAATTCAAATGTCATAGCATTTCACCATCAGATCAATTAACTGTAATGATCGATAAATTCAGTAAGACATTTTATGAAATCGTCGCACACGTACAATCTTAAACAAAGTGGTTTTGATTTCATCAGAAACTAAATCCGTGAACCATTTCACAAACATTTGCTAATTATAAAAATCACATTTATATCCTCATAAGGACGTTTGATAGATATGGCAACACCGTTCCCAATCCAAAACCAGATAGCGAAGCTGCTATAAGTTAATACATGGGGTCATTTGGAAGCCCACAAACAAAAGTAAAAGGTTAAACCGTTTTTAAAACATTTGCAATGGATAGCAATCACATTTATATCATCACAAGGACTTTTAATGGATATCGCAACATCGTTCCTAATTCAAAGCCAGATAGCGAGGCTTTTATTAATGAAATCATGGGATCATTTAGAAGCCCACAAACAAAGGTTTAATATTTAAAACCAACATGTAGATCAATCGATTTGATCGGATTGTTGAATGATCTTGGATTAAAAATATAGTCTGCATGAAAATCTAATGCAACTAGCAACGTAGAACATTTTCATTCAATCTTAATTGAAATGTTCAAGACAGCAGAATTCAAATGTCATATCATTTCACCATCAGATCAATTAACTGTAATGATCGATAAATTCAGTAAGACATTTTATGAAATCGACGCACACAAACAAACTTAAACAGTTTGGTGTTACTTTCATCAGAAACTCAATCCGTGAACCATTTCTCAAACATTTGCCAATGATAAAAATCACATTTTTATCGTCATAAGGTCTCTTGATGGATATGGCAACAACGTTTCCAATCCAAAACCAGATAGCGGAGCTGCTATATCTCAATACATGGGGTCATTTAGAAGCCCAAAACAAAAGTAAAAGGTTAAACAATTTCTGAAGCATTTGCCATTCATTTAGAAGCCAACAAACAAAAGTAAAAGGTTAAACCTTTTCTGAAACACTTACTAAGGGTAAAAATCACATTAAAAACGTCACAAGAACTTTTAATGGATATCGCAACATCGTTCCTAATTCAAAGCCAGATAGCAAGGCTTTTATTACTGAAATCATGGGATCATTTAGAAGCCCACATACAAAAGTATAACATTTAATACCAACATGTAGATCAATCGATTTGATCGGATTGTTGAATGATCTTGGATTTAAAATCCAGTCTGCATGAAAATCTAATGCAACTAGCAACGTAGAACATTTTCATTCAATCTTAATTGAAATGTTCAAGACAGCAGAATTCAAATGTGATATCATTTCACCATCAGATCAATTAACTGTAATGATCGATAAATTCAGTAAGACATTTTATGAAATCGTCGCACACGTACAATCTTAAACAGTGTGGTTTTGATTTCATCAGAAACTAAATCCGTGAACCATTTCTCAAACATTTGTTTATAAAAAAAATCACATTTATATCGTCATAAGGACGTTTGATGGATATGGCAACACCGTTCCCAATCCAAAACCAGATAGCGAAGCTGCTATAAGTTAATACATGGGGTCATTTGGAAGCCCACAAACAAAAGTAAAAGATAAAACCGTTTTTGAAACATTTGCTATGGATAGAAATCACATTTATATCATCACAAGGACTTTTAATGGATATCGCAACATCGTTCCTAATCCAAAGCCAGAAAGCGAGGCTTTTATTACTGAAATCATGGAATCATTTAGAAGCCCACAAACAAGAGTATTAGATTTAAAACCAACATGTAGATCAATCGATTTGATCGGATTGTTGAATGGTCATGGATTTAAAATCCAGTCTGCATGAAAATCTAATGCAACTAGCAACGTAGAACATTTTCATCCAATCTTAATTGAATTGTTCAAGACAGCAGAATTCAAATGTCATATCATTTCACTATCAGATCAATTAACTGTAATGATCGATAAATTCAGTAAGACATTTTATGAAATCGACGCACACGTACAAATTTAAACAGTGTGGTGTTGATTTCATCATAAACTAAATCCGTGAACCATTTCTCAAACATTTGCTTCTGATTTAAATCACATTTATATCGTCATAAGGACTTTTGATGGATATGGCAACACCGTTCCCAATCCAAAACCAGATAGCGAAGCTGCTATAAGTTAATACATGGGGTCATTTGGAAGCCCACCAACAAAAGTAAAAGGTTGCACCATTTCTGAAGCATTTGCCATTCATTTAGAAGCCCACAAACAAAAGTAAAAGGTTAAACCATTTCTGAAACACTTACTAAGGATAGAAATCACATTTATATCATCACAAGGACTTTTAATGGATATCGCAACATCGTTCCTAATTCAAAGCCAGATTGCGAGGCTTTTATAACTGAAATCATGGGATCATTTAGAAGCCCACAAACAAAAGTGTTAGATTTAAAACCAACATGTAGATCAATCGATTTGATCGGATTGTTGAATGATCTTGGATTTGAAAACCAAATTTTGAAAGGGTCGTTTATGTGTCTGATACTCCATAGGGTTTTGGTGTTATTTTCATCAGAAACTAAATCCGTGACCCATTTCTCAAACATTTGCTAATGATGAAAATCACTTTTATATGGTCATAAGGACGTTTGATAGATATGGCAACACCGTTCCCAATCCAATACCAGATAGCGAAGCTGCTATAAGTTAATACATGGGGTCATTTGGAAGCCCACAAACAAAAGTAAAAGGTTAAACCGTTTTTGAAACATTTGCTAAGGATTAAAATCACATTTATATCGGCACAAGGGCTTTCAATCGATATCGCAACATCGTTCCTAATTCAAAGCCAGATAGCGAGGCTTTTATTACTGAAATCATGGGATCATTTAGAAGCCAACAAACAAAAGTATTAGATTTAAAACCAACATGTAGATCAATCGATTTGATCGGATTGTTGAATGTTCTTGGATTTTAAATTAAGTCTGCATGAAAATCTAATGCAACTAGCAACGTAGAACATTTTCATTCAATCTAAATTGAAATGTTCAAGACAACAGAATTCAAATGTCATATCATTTCACCATCAGATCAATTAACTGTAATGATCGATAAATTCAGTAAGACATTTTATGAAATCGACGCACACGTACAATCTTAAACAGTGTGGTTTTGATTTCATCAGAAACTAAATCGTGAACCATTTCACAAACATTTGCTTATTATAAAAATCACATTTATATCCTCATAAGGACGTTTGATAGATATGGAAACACCGTTCCCAATCCCAAACCAGATAGCGAAGCTGCTATAAGTTAATACATGCGGTCATTTGGAAGCCCACCAACAAAATTAAAAGGTTAAACCTTTTCTGAAGCATTTGCCATTCATTTAGAAGCCCACAAACAAAAGTAAAAGGTAAAACCGTTGCTGAAACATTTGCTAAGGATTAAAAGCACATTTATATCGTCACAAGGACTTTTAATGGATATCGCAACATCGTTCCTAATTCAAAGCCAGATAGCGAGGCTTTTATTACTGAAATCATGGGATCATTTAGAAGCCAACAAACAAAAGTATTAGATTTAAAACCAACATGTAGATCAATCGATTTGATCGGATTGTTGAATGTTCTTGGATTTTAAATTAAGTCTGCATGAAAATCTAATGCAACTAGCAACGTAGAACATTTTCATTCAATCTAAATTGAAATGTTCAAGACAACAGAATTCAAATGTCATATCATTTCACCATCAGATCAATTAACTGTAATGATCGATAAATTCAGTAAGACATTTTATGAAATCGACGCACACGTACAATCTTAAACAGTGTGGTTTTGATTTCATCAGAAACTAAATCGTGAACCATTTCACAAACATTTGCTTATTATAAAAATCACATTTATATCCTCATAAGGACGTTTGATAGATATGGCAACACCGTTCCCAATCCCAAACCAGATAGCGAAGCTGCTATAAGTTAATACATGCGGTCATTTGGAAGCCCACCAACAAAATTAAAAGGTTAAACCTTTTCTGAAGCATTTGCCATTCATTTAGAAGCCCACAAACAAAAGTAAAAGGTTAAACCGTTTTTGAAACATTTGCTAAGGATTAAAATCACATTTATATCGGCACAAGGACTTTTAATGGATATCGCAACATCGTTCCTAATTCAAAGCCAGATAGCGAGGCTTTTATTACTGAAATCATGGGATCATTTAGAAGCCCACATACAAAAGTATAACATTTAATACCAACATGTAGATCAATCGATTTGATCGGATTGTTGAATGATCTTGGATTTAAAATCCAGTCTGCATGAAAATCTAATGCAACTAGCAACGTAGAACATTTTCATTCAATCTTAATTGAAATGTTCAAGACAGCAGAATTTAAATGTCATATCATTTCACCATCAGATCAATAAACTGTAATGATCGATAAATTCAGTAAGACATTTTATGAAATCGTCGCACACGTACAATCTTAAACAGTGTGGTTTTGAGTTAATCAGAAACTACATCCGTGAACCATTTCACAAACATTTGCTTATGATAAAAATCACATTTATATCCTCATAAGGACGTTTGATAGATATGGAAACACCGTTCCCAATCCCAAACCAGATAGCGAAGCTGCTATAAGTTAATACATGCGGTCATTTGGAAGCCCACCAACAAAATTAAAAGGTTAAACCTTTTCTGAAGCATTTGCCATTCATTTAGAAGCCCACAAACAAAAGTAAAAGGTTAAACCGTTTTTGAAACATTTGCTAAGGATTAAAATCACATTTATATCGGCACAAGGACTTTTAATGGATATCGCAACATCGTTCCTAATTCAAAGCCAGATAGCGAGGCTTTTATTACTGAAATCATGGGATCATTTAGAAACCCACATACAAAAGTATAACATTTAATACCAACATGTAGATCAATCGATTTGATCAGATTGTTGAATAATCTTGGATTTAAAATCCAGTCTGCATGAAAATCTAATGCAACTAGCAACGTAGAACATTTTCATTCAATCTAAATTGAAATGTTCAAGACAACAGAATTCAAATGTCATATCATTTCACCATCAGATCAATTAACTGTAATGATCGATAAATTCAGTAAGACATTTTATGAAATCGACGCACACGTACAATCTTAAACAGTGTGGTTTTGATTTCATCAGAAACTAAATCGTGAACCATTTCACAAACATTTGCTTATTATAAAAATCACATTTATATCCTCATAAGGACGTTTGATAGATATGGCAACACCGTTCCCAATCCAAAACCAGATAGCGAAGCTGCTATAAGTTAATACATGGGGTCATTTGGAAGCCCACAAACAAAAGTAAAATGTTAAACCGTTTTTAAAACATTTGCTATGGATAGCAATCACATTTATATCATCACAAGGACTTTTAATGGATATCGCAACATCGTTCCTAATTCAAAGCCAGATAGCGAGGCTTTTATTACTGAAATCATGGGATCATTTAGAAGCCCACAAACAAAGGTTTAATATTTAAAACCAACATGTAGATCAATCGATTTGATCGGATTGTTGAATGATCTTGGATTAAAAATATAGTCTGCATGAAAATCTAATGCAACTAGCAACGTAGAACATTTTCATTCAATCTTAATTGAAATGTTCAAGACAGCATAATTCAAATGTCATATCATTTCACCATCAGATCAATTAACTGTAATGATCGATAAATTCAGTAAGACATTTTATGAAATCGACGCACACTAACAAACTTAAACAGTTTGGTGTTACTTTCATCAGAAACTCAATCCGTGAACCATTTCTCAAACATTTGCCAATGATAAAAATCACATTTTTATCGTCATAAGGTCTCTTGATGGATATGGCAACAACGTTTCCAATCCAAAACCAGATAGCGGAGCTGCTATATCTCAATACATGGGGTCATTTAGAAGCCCAAAACAAAAGTAAAAGGTTAAACAATTTCTGAAGCATTTGCCATTCATTTAGAAGCCAACAAACAAAAGTAAAAGGTTAAACCTTTTCTGAAACACTTACTAAGGGTAAAAATCACTTTAAAAACGTCACAAGAACTTTTAATGGATATCGCAACATCGTTCCTAATTCAAAGCCAGATAGCGAGGCTTTTATTACTGAAATCATGGGATCATTTAGAAGCCCACAAACAAAGGTTTAATATTTAAAACCAACATGTAGATCAATCGATTTGATCGGATTGTTGAATGATCTTGGATTAAAAATATAGTCTGCATGAAATTCTAATGCAACTAGCAACGTAGAACATTTTCATTCAATCTTAATTGAAATGTTCAAGACAGCAGAATTCAAATGTCATATCATTTCACCATCAGATCAATTAACTGTAATGATCGATAAATTCAGTAAGACATTTTATGAAATCGACGCACACAAACAAACTTAAACAGTTTGGTGTTACTTTCATCAGAAACTCAATCCGTGAACCATTTCTCAAACATTTGCCAATGATAAAAATCACATTTTTATCGTCATAAGGTCTCTTGATGGATATGGCAACAACGTTTCCAATCCAAAACCAGATAGCGGAGCTGCTATATCTCAATACATGGGGTCATTTAGAAGCCCAAAACAAAAGTAAAAGGTTAAACAATTTCTGAAGCATTTGCCATTCATTTAGAAGCCAACAAACAAAAGTAAAAGGTTAAACCTTTTCTGAAACACTTACTAAGGGTAAAAATCACTTTAAAAACGTCACAAGAACTTTTAATGGATATCGCAACATCGTTCCTAATTCAAAGCCAGATAGCGAGGCTTTTATTACTGAAATCATGGGATCATTTAGAAGCCCACATACAAAAGTATAACATTTAATACCAACATGTAGATCAATCGATTTGATCGGATTGTTGAATGATCTTGGATTTAAAATCCAGTCTGCATGAAAATCTAATGCAACTAGCAACGTAGAACATTTTCATTCAATCTTAATTGAAATGTTCAAGACAGCAGAATTCAAATGTGATATCATTTCACCATCAGATCAATTAACTGTGATGATCGATAAATTCAGTAAGACATTTTATGAAATCGTCGCACACGTACAATCTTAAACAGTGTGGTTTTGATTTCATCAGAAACTAAATCCGTGAACCATTTCTCAAACATTTGTTTATAAAAAAAATCACATTTATATCGTCATAAGGACGTTTGATGGATATGGCAACACCGTTCCCAATCCAAAACCAGATAGCGAAGCTGCTATAAGTTAATACATGGGGTCATTTGGAAGCCCACAAACAAAAGTAAAAGATAAAACCGTTTTTGAAACATTTGCTATGGATAGAAATCACATTTATATCATCACAAGGACTTTTAATGGATATCGCAACATCGTTCCTAATCCAAAGCCAGAAAGCGAGGCTTTTATTACTGAAATCATGGAATCATTTAGAAGCCCACAAACAAGAGTATTAGATTTAAAACCAACATGTAGATCAATCGATTTGATCGGATTGTTGAATGGTCATGGATTTAAAATCCAGTCTGCATGAAAATCTAATGCAACAAGCAACGTAGAACATTTTCATCCAATCTTAATTGAATTGTTCAAGACAGCAGAATTCAAATGTCATATCATTTCACTATCAGATCAATTAACTGTAATGATCGATAAATTCAGTAAGACATTTTATGAAATCGACGCACACGTACAAACTTAAACAGTGTGGTGTTGATTTCATCATAAACTAAATCCGTGAACCATTTCTCAAACATTTGCTTCTGATTTAAATCACATTTATATCGTCATAAGGACTTTTGATGGATATGGCAACACCGTTCCCAATCCAAAACCAGATAGCGAAGCTGCTATAAGTTAATACATGGGGTCATTTAGAAACCCACAAACAAAAGTAAAAGGTTGCACCATTTCTGAAGCATTTGCCATTCATTTAGAAGCCCACAAACAAAAGTAAAAGGTTAAACCATTTCTGAAACACTTACTAAGGATAGAAATCACATTTATATCATCACAAGGACTTTTAATGGATATCGCAACATCGTTCCTAATTCAAAGCCAGATTGCGAGGCTTTTATAACTGAAATCATGGGATCATTTAGAAGCCCACAAACAAAAGTGTTAGATTTAAAACCAACATGTAGATCAATCGATTTGATCGGATTGTTGAATGATCTTGGATTTGAAAACCAAATTTTGAAAGGGTCGTTTATGTGTCTGATACTCCATAGGGTTTTGGTGTTATTTTCATCAGAAACTAAATCCGTGACCCATTTCTCAAACATTTGCTAATGATGAAAATCACTTTTATATGGTCATAAGGACGTTTGATAGATATGGCAACACCTTTCCCAATCCAATACCAGATAGCGAAGCTGCTATAAGTTAATACATGGGGTCATTTGGAAGCCCACAAACAAAAGTAAAAGGTTAAATCGTTTTTGAAACATTTGCTAAGGATTAAAATCACATTTATATCGGCACAAGGGCTTTCAATCGATATCGCAACATCGTTCCTAATTCAAAGCCAGATAGCGAGGCTTTTATTACTGAAATCATGGGATCATTTAGAAGCCAACAAAGAAAAGTATTAGATTTAAAACCAACATGTAGATCAATCGATTTGATCGGATTGTTGAATGATCTTGGATTAAAAATATAGTCTGCATGAAAATCTAATGCAACTAGCAACGTAGAACATTTTCATTCAATCTTAATTGAAATGTTCAAGACAGCAGAATTCAAATGTCATATCATTTCACCATCAGATCAATTAACTGTAATGATCGATAAATTCAGTAAGACATTTTATGAAATCGACGCACACGTACAATCTTAAACAGTGTGGTTTTGATTTCATCAGAAACTTAATCGTGAACCAATTCACAAACATTTGCTAATTATAAAAATCACATTTATATCCTCATAAGGACGTTTGATAGATATGGCAACACCGTTCCCAATCCAAAACCAGATAGCGAAGCTGCTATAAGTTAATACATGGGGTCATTTGGAAGCCCACAAACAAAAGTAAAAGGTAAAACCGTTTTTGAAACATTTGCTAAGGATTAAAATCACATTTATATCATCACAAGGACTTTTAATGGATATCGCAACATCGTTCCTAATTCAAAGCCAGATAGCGAGGCTTTTATTACTGAAATCATGGGATCATTTAGAAGCCCATAAACAAAGGTTTAATATTTAAAACCAACATATAGATCAATCGATTTGATCGGATTGTTGAATGGTCTTGGATTTAAAATCCAGTCTGCGTGAAAATCTAATGCAACTAGCAACGTAGAACATTTTCATTCAATCTAAATTGAAATGTTCAAGACAACAGAATTCAAATGTCATATCATTTCACCATCAGATCAATTAACTGTAATGATCGATAAATTCAGTAAGACATTTTATGAAATCGTCGCACACGTACAATCTTAAACAAAGTGGTTTTGATTTCATCAGAAACTAAATCCGTGAACCATTTCACAAACATTTGCTAATTATAAAAATCACATTTATATCCTCATAAGGACGTTTGATAGATATGGCAACACCGTTCCCAATCCAAAACCAGATAGCGAAGCTGCTATAAGTTAATACATGGGGTCATTTGGAAGCCCACAAACAAAAGTAAAAGGTTAAACCGTTTTTAAAACATTTGCAATGGATAGCAATCACATTTATATCATCACAAGGACTTTTAATGGATATCGCAACATCGTTCCTAATTCAAAGCCAGATAGCGAGGCTTTTATTACTGAAATCATGGGATCATTTAGAAGCCCACAAACAAAGGTTTAATATTTAAAACCAACATGTAGATCAATCGATTTGATCGGATTGTTGAATGATCTTGGATTAAAAATATAGTCTGCATGAAAATCTAATGCAACTAGCAACGTAGAACATTTTCATTCAATCTTAATTGAAATGTTCAAGACAGCAGAATTCAAATGTCATATCATTTCACCATCAGATCAATTAACTGTAATGATCGATAAATTCAGTAAGACATTTTATGAAATCGACGCACACAAACAAACTTAAACAGTTTGGTGTTACTTTCATCAGAAACTCAATCCGTGAACCATTTCTCAAACATTTGCCAATGATAAAAATCACATTTTTATCGTCATAAGGTCTCTTGATGGATATGGCAACACCGTTTCCAATCCAAAACCAGATAGCGGAGCTGCTATATCTCAATACATGGGGTCATTTAGAAGCCCAAAACAAAAGTAAAAGGTTAAACCATTTCTGAAGCATTTGCCATTCATTTAGAAGCCAACAAACAAAAGTAAAAGGTTAAACCTTTTCTGAAACACTTACTAAGGGTAAAAATCACATTAAAAACGTCACAAGAACTTTTAATGGATATCGCAACATCGTTCCTAATTCAAAGCCAGATAGCGAGGCTTTTATTACTGAAATCATGGGATCATTTAGAAGCCCACATACAAAAGTATAACATTTAATACCAACATGTAGATCAATCGATTTGATCGGATTGTTGAATGATCTTGGATTTAAAATCCAGTCTGCATGAAAATCTAATGCAACTAGCAACGTAGAACATTTTCATTCAATCTTAATTGAATTGTTCAAGACATCAGAATTCAAATGTCATATCATTTCACTATCAGATCAATAAACTGTGATGATCGATAAATTCAGTAAGACATTTTATGAAATCTACGCACACTTACAAACTTAAACAGTGTGGTGTTGATTTCATCATAAACTAAATCCGTGAACCATTTCTCAAACATTTGCTAATGATAAAAATCACATTTTTATCGTCATAAGGTCTCTTGATGGATATGGCAACAACGTTTCCAATCCAAAACCAGATAGCGGAGCTGCTATATCTCAATACATGGGGTCATTTAGAAGCCCATAACAAAAGTAAAAGGTTAAACCATTTCTGAAGCATTTGCCATTCATTTAGAAGCCCACAAACAAAAGTAAAAGGTTAAACCTTTACTGAAACACTTACTAAGGATAAAAATCACATTAAAAACGTCACAAGGACTTTTAATGGATATCGCAACATCGTTCCGTATTCAAAGCCAGATAGCGAGGCTTTTATTACTGAAATCATGGGATCATTTAGAAACCCACATACAAAAGTATAACATTTAATACCAACATGTAGATCAATCGATTTGATCAGATTGTTGAATAATCTTGGATTTAAAATCCAGTCTGCATGAAAATCTAATGCAACTAGCAACGTAGAACATTTTCATTCAATCTAAATTGAAATGTTCAAGACAGCAGAACTCAAATGTCATATCATTTCACCATCAGATCAATTAACTATAATGATCGATAAATTCAGTTAGACATTTTATAAAACCGACGCACACAAACAAACTTAAACAGTTTGGTGTTAATTTTATCAGAAACTAAATCCGTGAACCATTTCTCAAACATTTGCTAATGATGAAAATCACATTTATATCGTCATAAGGACTTTTGATGGATATGGCAACACCGTTCCCAATCCAAAACCAGATAGCGAAGCTGCTATAAGTTAATACATGGGGTCATTTGGAAGCCCACCAACCAAAGTAAAAGGTTAAGCCGTTTCTGAAGCATTTGCCATTCAGTTAGAAGCCCACAAACAAAAGTAAAAGGTAAAACCGTTTTTGAAACATTTGCTAAGGATTAAAAGCACATTTATATCGTCACAAGGACTTTTAATGGATATCGCAACATCGTTCCTAATTCAAAGCCAGATAGCGAGGCTTTTATTACTGAAACCATGGGATCATTTAGAAGCCAACAAACAAAAGTATTAGATTTAAAACCAACATGTAGATCAATCGATTTGATCGGATTGTTGAATGTTCTTGGATTTAAAATCCAGTCTGCGTGAAAATCTAATGCAACTAGCAACGTAGAACATTTTCATTCAATCTTAATTGAAATGTTCAAGACAGCAGAATTTAAATGTCATATCATTTCACCATCAGACCAATAAACTATAATGATCGATAAATTCAGTAAGACATTTTATGAAATCGTCGCACACGTACAATCTTAAACAGTGTGGTTTTGAGTTCATCAGAAACTAAATCCGTGAACCATTTCACAAACATTTGCTTATGATAAAAATCACATTTATATCCTCATAAGGACGTTTGATAGATATGGAAACACCGTTCCCAATCCAAAACCAGATAGCGAAGCTGCTATAAGTTAATACATGGGGTCATTTGGAAGCCCACCAACCAAAGTAAAAGGTTAAGCCGTTTCTGAAGCATTTGCCATTCAGTTAGAAGCCCACAAACAAAAGTAAAAGGTAAAACCGTTTTTGAAACATTTGCTAAGGATTAAAAGCACATTTATATCGTCACAAGGACTTTTAATGGATATCGCAACATCGTTCCGTATTCAAAGCCAGATAGCGAGGCTTTTATTACTGAAACCATGGGATCATTTAGAAGCCAACAAACAAAAGTATTAGATTTAAAACCAACATGTAGATCAATCGATTTGATCGGATTGTTGAATGTTCTTGGATTTAAAATCCAGTCTGCATGAAAATCTAATGCAACTAGCAACGTAGAACATTTTCATTCAATCTTAATTGAAATGTTCAAGACAGCAGAACTCAAATGTCATATCATTTCACCATCAGATCAATTAACTATAATGATCGATAAATTCAGTTAGACAGTTTATAAAACCGACGCACTCAAACAAACTTAAACAGTTTGGTGTTAATTTTATCAGAAACTAAATCCGTGAACCATTTCTCAAACATTTGCTAATGATGAAAATCACATTTATATCGTCATAAGGACTTTTGATGGATATGGAACCACGGTTCCCAATCCAAAACCAGATAGCGAAGCTGCTATAAGTTAATACATGGGGTCATTTGGAAGCCCACCAACCAAAGTAAAAGGTTAAGCCGTTTCTGAAGCATTTGCCATTCAGTTAGAAGCCCACAAACAAAAGTAAAAGGTAAAACCGTTTTTGAAACATTTGCTAAGGATTAAAAGCACATTTATATCGTCACAAGGACTTTTAATGGATATCGCAACATCGTTCCTTATTCAAAGCCAGATAGCGAGGCTTTTATTACTGAAATCATGGGATCATTTAGAAGCCAACAAACAAAAGTATTAGATTTAAAACCAACATGTAGATCAATCGATTTGATCGGATTGTTGAATGTTCTTGGATTTAAAATCCAGTCTGCATGAAAATCTAATGCAACTAGCAACGTAGAACATTTTCATTCAATCTTAATTGAAATGTTCAAGACAGCAGAACTCAAATGTCATATCATTTCACCATCAGATCAATTAACTATAATGATCGATAAATTCAGTTAGACAGTTTATGAAATCGACGCACACAAACAAACTTAAACAGTTTGGTGTTAATTTTATCAGAAACTAAATCCGTGAACCATTTCTCAAACATTTGCTAATGATGAAAATCACATTGATATCGTCATAAGGACTTTTGATGGATATGGAACCACCGTTCCCAATCCAAAACCAGATAGCGAAGCTGCTATAAGTTAATACATGGGGTCATTTGGAAGCCCACCAACAAAAGTAAAAGGTTAAGCCGTTTCTGAAGCATTTGCCATTCAGTTAGAAGCCCACAAACAAAAGTAAAAGGTAAAACCGTTTTTGAAACATTTGCTAAGGATTAAAAGCACATTTATATCGTCACAAGGACTTTTAATGGATATCGCAACATCGTTCCTTATTCAAAGCCAGATAGCGAGGCTTTTATTACTGAAATCATGGGATCATTTAGAAGCCAACAAACAAAAGTATTAGATTTAAAACCAACATGTAGATCAATCGATTTGATCGGATTGTTGAATGTTCTTGGATTTAAAATCCAGTCTGCATGAAAATCTAATGCAACTAGCAACGTAGAACATTTTCATTCAATCTTAATTGAAATGTTCAAGACAGCAGAACTCAAATGTCATATCATTTCACCATCAGATCAATTAATTGTAATGATCGATGAATTCAGTAAGACATTTTATGAAATCGACGCACACAAACAAACTTAAACAGTGTCGTGTTAATTTGATGAGAAACTAAATCCTGTGAACCATTTCTCAAACATTTGCTACTGATTAAAATCACATTTATATCGTCATAAAGACTTTTGATGGATATGGCAACACCGTTCCCAATCCAAAACCAGATAGCGAAGCTGCTATAAGTTAATACATGGGGTAATTTTGAAGCCCACAAACAAAAGTAAAATGTAAAACCGTTTTTGAAACATTTGCTAAGGATTAAAATCACATTTACATCGTCACAAGGACTTTTAATGGATATCGCAACATCGTTCCTAATTCAAAGCCAGATTGCGAGGCTTTTATTACTGAAATCATGGGATCATTTAGAAGCCCACAAACAAAGGATTTATAGTTAAAACCAACATGTAGATCAATCGATTTGATCGGATTGTTGAATGATCTTGGATTTAACATCCAGTCTGCATGAAAATCTAATGCAATTTGCAACGTAGAACATTTTCATTCAATCTTAATTGAAATGTTCAAGCAGAATTCAAATGTCATTCAGCTTTCGACTCGGTCAACAACGCTCTACTCCTAGCCAAGATGACTAAATATGGAGTTAACGTTGAGCTTGTGCGGTGGCTCAAGAGCTTTCTGACCGATAGGCACATTCTAGTCAATATTGGTGATGCCTTCTCGTCTCCATTCTCGAACGCATCTGGAGTACCGCAGGGCAGCATACTGGGACCTTTCCTGTTTACGTTATTCATCAATGACATCACGTTATGGATTCCTGGCGCATCGAAGCTGCTGTATGCTGACGACCTGAAAATTTTCTCGCATGTGCAAGGACTCGACGACTGCCAGAGGTTACAACTGTGTCTTGACCGGCTTAATTCGTGGTGTGCGACTAACTGTTTATCAATTAATGTAAACAAGTGTTGTGTTGTGTCTTTCTCAAGGAAAAAGTCTCACGTCTCGTTTAACTACTCACTGTCAGGGTCCTCAATTCCTCGTGCTGTCCAAGTTAGAGATCTCGGTGTTTTACTTGACCAGAAGCTAGTTTTAACAAACCACTTTGACTATATCGTCTCAAAAGCTCTTCGTTCTCTAGGCTTCATATTGAGAGTCTCCAAAGAGCTCTCAAATAACCCATTTACGATCAAAAGCCTATACTGCTCTATAGTGAGACCCATTTTAGAATTTGCTTGTGTTGTTTGGTCTCCCATTCACCAACAACATATCAACAGACTTGAGCTTATTCAAAGACGATTGACGAAATTTATGTTTAACCGATTGACTTGGGCTAATAGGGTCAACAAGGCCAATTATAAAACGAGGTGCCTTCTTTTTGGCTTGGAGTCGCTCGAGCACAGAAGAAAAATGGCCAAATGTTTGTTTGTCTTTAAACTATTGAACGGCAACATCGAAGCTCCCGCCATCCTAAATAAGATAAATCTCACGGCGCCTAGCAGGTCGTTGAGACCCAGACAGTTGCTGGCGGTTGACTTCCGGCGTAGAGAGTACGGCACCTTTGACCCGTTGCTTCAAATGACTAGGGAATTTAACGAGATGTACCATGTGATCGATTTTAACCACTCAATGTTCAGTGTTAAAATGCGCCTACGTGCTCTTTACGGCTTGTGATTTATGTGATTTATGTGCTAAGCTATTTATTTGCGTCTGTACACTTTGCGTCATGTCTAATATGCGTTTTATTGTTAAGCTTTGTTTGTTTGATTGATTGAGTGATAGTTCTGTCTTGTAGGCCACTCGAGCCAGAAGATTTATAATAATAAATAAATAAATAAATAAATATCATTTCACCATCAAATCAATTGACTGTAATGATCGATAAATTCAGTAAGACATTTTATGAAATCGACGCACACAAACAAACTTAAACAGTGTCGTGTTAATTTGATCAGAAACTAAATCCGTGAACCATTTCTCAAACATTTGCTACTGATTAAAATCACATTTATATCGTCATAAGGACTTTTGATGGATATGGCAACACCGTTCCCAATCCAAAACCAGATAGCGAAGCTGCTATAAGTTAATACATGGGGTCATTGGGAAGCCCACAAACAAAAGTAAAAGATAAAACCGTTTTTGAAACATTTGCTAAGGATTAAAATCACATTTACATCGTCACAAGGACTTTTAATGGATATCGCAACATCGTTCCTAATTCAAAGCCAGATTGCGAGGCTTTTATTACTGAAATCATGGGATCATTTAGAAGCCCACAAACAAAGGATTTATAGTTAAAACCAACATGTAGATCAATCGATTTGATCGGATTGTTGAATGATCTTGGATTTAACATCCAGTCTGCATGAAAATCTAATGCAATTTGCAACGTAGAACATTTTCATTCAATCTTAATTGAAATGTTCAAGCAGAATTCAAATGTCATTCAGCTTTCGACTCGGTCAACAACGCTCTACTCCTAGCCAAGATGACTAAATATGGAGTTAACGTTGAGCTTGTGCGGTGGCTCAAGAGCTTTCTGACCGATAGGCACATTCTAGTCAATATTGGTGATGCCTTCTCGTCTCCATTCTCGAACGCATCTGGAGTACCGCAGGGCAGCATACTGGGACCTTTCCTGTTTACGTTATTCATCAATGACATCACGTTATGGATTCCTGGCGCATCGAAGCTGCTGTATGCTGACGACCTGAAAATTTTCTCGCATGTGCAAGGACTCGACGACTGCCAGAGGTTACAACTGTGTCTTGACCGGCTTAATTCGTGGTGTGCGACTAACTGTTTATCAATTAATGTAAACAAGTGTTGTGTTGTGTCTTTCTCAAGGAAAAAGTCTCACGTCTCGTTTAACTACTCACTGTCAGGGTCCTCAATTCCTCGTGCTGTCCAAGTTAGAGATCTCGGTGTTTTACTTGACCAGAAGCTAGTTTTAACAAACCACTTTGACTATATCGTCTCAAAAGCTCTTCGTTCTCTAGGCTTCATATTGAGAGTCTCCAAAGAGCTCTCAAATAACCCATTTACGATCAAAAGCCTATACTGCTCTATAGTGAGACCCATTTTAGAATTTGCTTGTGTTGTTTGGTCTCCCATTCACCAACAACATATCAACAGACTTGAGCTTATTCAAAGACGATTGACGAAATTTATGTTTAACCGATTGACTTGGGCTAATAGGGTCAACAAGGCCAATTATAAAACGAGGTGCCTTCTTTTTGGCTTGGAGTCGCTCGAGCACAGAAGAAAAATGGCCAAATGTTTGTTTGTCTTTAAACTATTGAACGGCAACATCGAAGCTCCCGCCATCCTAAATAAGATAAATCTCACGGCGCCTAGCAGGTCGTTGAGACCCAGACAGTTGCTGGCGGTTGACTTCCGGCGTAGAGAGTACGGCACCTTTGACCCGTTGCTTCAAATGACTAGGGAATTTAACGAGATGTACCATGTGATCGATTTTAACCACTCAATGTTCAGTGTTAAAATGCGTCTACGTGCTCTTTACGGCTTGTGATTTATGTGATTTATGTGCTAAGCTATTTATTTGCGTCTGTCCACTTTGCGTCATGTCTGATAAGCGTTTTATTGTTAAGCTTTGTTTGTTTGATTGATTGAGTGATAGTTCTGTCTTGTAGGCCACTCGAGCCAGAAGATTTATAATAATAAATAAATAAATAAATAAATATCATTTCACCATCAAATCAATTGACTGTAATGATCGATAAATTCAGTAAGACATTTTATGAAATCGACGCACACAAACAAACTTAAACAGTGTCGTGTTAATTTGATCAGAAACTAAATCCGTGAACCATTTCTCAAACATTTGCTACTGATTAAAATCACATTTATATCGTCATAAGGACTTTTGATGGATATGGCAACACCGTTCCCAATCCAAAACCAGATAGCGAAGCTGCTATAAGTTAATACATGGGGTCATTGGGAAGCCCACAAACAAAAGTAAAAGATAAAACCGTTTTTGAAACATTTGCTAAGGATTAAAATCACATTTATATCGTCACAAGGACTTTTAATCCAAAACCAGATAGCGAAGCTGCTATAAGTTAATACATGGGGTCATTTGGAAGCCCACAAACAAAAGCAAAAGGTTAAACCGTTTTTGAAACATTTGCTAAGGATTAAAATCACATTTATATCGGCACAAGGGCTTTCAATCGATATCGCAACATCGTTCCTAATTCAAAGCCAGATTGCGAGGCTTTTATGACTGAAATCATGGGATCAATAAGAAGCCCACAAACAAAGGTTTTATATTTAAAACCAACATGTAGATCAATCGATTTGATCGGATTGTTGAATGATCTTGGATTTAAAATCCAGTCTGCATGCATCCAGTCCAGTCCAGTAATGATCGATAAATTCAGTAAGACTTTTTATGAAATCGACTCACACAAACAAACTTAAACAGTTTGGTGTTAATTTGATCAGGAAATAAATCCGTGAACAATTTCACAAACATTTGCTAATGATAAAAATCACATTAATATCGTCATAAGGACGTTTGATGGATATGGCAACACCGTTCCCAATCCAAAACCAGATAACGAAGCTGCTATAAGTTAATACATGGGGTCATTTGGAAGCCCACAAACAAAAGTAAAAGGTAAAACCATTTTTGAAACATTTGCTAAGGATTAAAAGCACATTTATATCGTCACAAGGACTTTTAATGGATATCGCAACATCGTTCCTAATTCAAAGCCAGATAGCGAGGCTTTTATTACTGAAATCATGGGATCATTTAGAAGCCCACAAACAAAGGTTTTATATTTAAAACCAACATGTAGATCAATCGATTTGATCGGATTGTTGAATGATCTTGGATTAAAAATATAGTCTGCATGAAAATCTGATGCAACTAGCAACGTAGAACATTTTCATTCAATCTTAATTGAAATGTTCAAGACAGCAGAATTCAAATGTCATATCATTTCACCATCAGATCAATTAACTGTAATGATCGATAAATTCAGTAAGACATTTTATGAAATCGACGCACACAAACAAACTTAAACAGTTTGGTGTTACTTTCATCAGAAACTCAATCCGTGAACCATTTCTCAAACATTTGCCAATGATAAAAATCACATTTTTATCCTCATAAGGACGTTTGATAGATATGGCAACACCGTTCCCAATCCAAAACCAGATAGCGAAGCTGCTATAAGTTAATACATGGGGTCATTTGGAAGCCCACAAACAAAAGTAAAAGGTTAAACCGTTTTTAAAACATTTGCTATGGATAGCAATCACATTTATATCATCACAAGGACTTTTAATGGATATCGCAACATCGTTCCTAATTCAAAGCCAGATAGCGAGGCTTTTATTACTGAAATCATGGGATCATTTAGAAGCCCACAAACAAAGGTTTAATATTTAAAACCAACATGTAGATCAATCGATTTGATCGGATTGTTGAATGATCTTGGATTAAAAATATGGTCTGCATGAAAATCTAATGCAACTAGCAACGTAGAACATTTTCATTCAATCTTAATTGAAATGTTCAAGACAGCAGAATTCAAATGTCATATCATTTCACCATCAGTTCAATTAACTGTAATGATCGATAAATTCAGTAAGACATTTTATGAAATCGACGCACACGTACAATCTTAAACAGTGTGGTTTTGATTTCATCAGAAACTAAATCGTGAACCATTTCACAAACATTTGCTAATTATAAAAATCACATTTATATCCTCATAAGGACGTTTGATAGATATGGCAACACCGTTCCCAATCCAAAACCAGATAGCGAAGCTGCTATTAGTTAATACATGGGGTCATTTGGAAGCCCACAAACAAAAGTAAAAGGTTAAACCGTTTTTAAAACATTTGCTATGGATAGCAATCACATTTATATCATCACAAGGACTTTTAATGGATATCGCAACATCGTTCCTAATTCAAAGCCAGATAGCGAGGCTTTTATTACTGAAATCATGGGATCATTTAGAAGCCCACAAACAAAGGTTTTATATTTAAAACCAACATGTAGATCAATCGATTTGATCGGATTGTTGAATGATCTTGGATTAAAAATATAGTCTGCATGAAAATCTGATGCAACTAGCAACGTAGAACATTTTCATTCAATCTTAATTGAAATGTTCAAGACAGCAGAATTCAAATGTCATATCATTTCACCATCAGATCAATTAACTGTAATGATCGATAAATTCAGTAAGACATTTTATGAAATCGACGCACACAAACAAACTTAAACAGTTTGGTGTTACTTTCATCAGAAACTCAATCCGTGAACCATTTCTCAAACATTTGCCAATGATAAAAATCACATTTTTATCCTCATAAGGACGTTTGATAGATATGGAAACACCGTTCCCAATCCAAAACCAGATAGCGAAGCTTCTATAACTCAATACATGGGGTCATTTAGAAACCCACAAACAAAAGTAAAAGGTTAAAGCATTTCAGAAGCATTTGCCATTCATTAAGAAGCCCACAAACAAAAGTAAAAGGTTAAACCATTTCTGAAACACATACTAAGGATAGAAATCACATTTATATCATCACAAGGACTTTTAATGGATATCGCAACATCGTTCCTAATCCAAAGCCAGATTGCGAGGCTTTTATAACTGAAATCATGGGATCATTTAGAAGCCCACAAACAAAAGTGTTAGATTTAAAACCAACATGTAGATCAATCGATTTGATCGGATTGTTGAATGGTCTTGGATTTAAAATCCAGTCTGCATGAAAATCTAATGCAACTAGCAACGTAGAACATTTTCATTCAATCTTAATTGAATTGTTCAAGACAGCAGAATTCAAATGTCATATCATTTCACTATCAGATCAATTAACTGTGATGATCGATAAATTCAGTAAGACATTTTATGAAATCGACGCACACTTACAAACTTAAACAGTGTGGTGTTGATTTCATCAGAAACTAAATCCGTGAACCATTTCTCAAACATTTGCTACTGATTTAAATCACATTTATATCGTCATAAGGACTTTTGATGGATATGGCAACACCGTTCCCAATCCAAAACCAGATAGCGAAGCTGCTATAAGTTAATACATGGGGTCATTTGGAAGCCCACAAACAAAAGTAAAAGGTAAAACCGTTGCTGAAACATTTGCTAAGGATTAAAATCACATTTATATCGTCACAAGGACTTTTAATGGATATCGCAACATCGTTCCTAATTCAAAGCCATATAGCGAGGCTTTTATAACTGAAATCATGGGATCATTTAGAAGCCAACAAACAAAAGTATTAGATTTAAAACCAACATGTAGATCAATCGATTTGATCGGATTGTTGAATGGTCTTGGATTTAAAATCCAGTCTGCATGAAAATCTAATGCAACTAGCAACGTAGAACATTTTCATTCAATCTTAATTGAATTGTTCAAGACAGCAGAATTCAAATGTCATATCATTTCACTATCAGATCAATTAACTGTGATGATCGATAAATTCAGTAAGACATTTTATGAAATCGACGCACACTTACAAACTTAAACAGTGTGGTGTTGATTTCATCAGAAACTAAATCCGTGAACCATTTCTCAAACATTTGCTACTGATTTAAATCACATTTATATCGTCATAAGGACTTTTGATGGATATGGCAACACCGTTCCCAATCCAAAACCAGATAGCGAAGCTGCTATAAGTTAATACATGGGGTCATTTGGAAGCCCACAAACAAAAGTAAAAGGTAAAACCGTTGCTGAAACATTTGCTAAGGATTAAAATCACATTTATATCGTCACAAGGACTTTTAATGGATATCGCAACATCGTTCCTAATTCAAAGCCAGATAGCGAGGCTTTTATTACTGAAATCATGGGATCATTTAGAAGCCCACAAACAAAGGTTTTATATTTAAAACCAACATGTAGATCAATCGATTTGATCGGATTGTTGAATGATCTTGGATTAAAAATATAGTCTGCATGAAAATCTGATGCAACTAGCAACGTAGAACATTTTCATTCAATCTTAATTGAAATGTTCAAGACAGCAGAATTCAAATGTCATATCATTTCACCATCAGATCAATTAACTGTAATGATCGATAAATTCAGTAAGACATTTTATGAAATCGACGCACACAAACAAACTTAAACAGTTTGGTGTTACTTTCATCAGAAACTCAATCCGTGAACCATTTCTCAAACATTTGCCAATGATAAAAATCACATTTTTATCCTCATAAGGACGTTTGATAGATATGGCAACACCGTTCCCAATCCAAAACCAGATAGCGAAGCTGCTATAAGTTAATACATGGGGTCATTTGGAAGCCCACAAACAAAAGTAAAAGGTTAAACCGTTTTTAAAACATTTGCTATGGATAGCAATCACATTTATATCATCACAAGGACTTTTAATGGATATCGCAACATCGTTCCTAATTCAAAGCCAGATAGCGAGGCTTTTATTACTGAAATCATGGGATCATTTAGAAGCCCACAAACAAAGGTTTAATATTTAAAACCAACATGTAGATCAATCGATTTGATCGGATTGTTGAATGATCTTGGATTAAAAATATGGTCTGCATGAAAATCTAATGCAACTAGCAACGTAGAACATTTTCATTCAATCTTAATTGAAATGTTCAAGACAGCAGAATTCAAATGTCATATCATTTCACCATCAGTTCAATTAACTGTAATGATCGATAAATTCAGTAAGACATTTTATGAAATCGACGCACACGTACAATCTTAAACAGTGTGGTTTTGATTTCATCAGAAACTAAATCGTGAACCATTTCACAAACATTTGCTAATTATAAAAATCACATTTATATCCTCATAAGGACGTTTGATAGATATGGCAACACCGTTCCCAATCCAAAACCAGATAGCGAAGCTGCTATTAGTTAATACATGGGGTCATTTGGAAGCCCACAAACAAAAGTAAAAGGTTAAACCGTTTTTAAAACATTTGCTATGGATAGCAATCACATTTATATCGTCACAAGGACTTTTAATGGATATCGCAACATCGTTCCTAATTCAAAGCCAGATAGCGAGGCTTTTATTACTGAAATCATGGGATCATTTAGAAGCCCACAAACAAAGGTTTTATATTTAAAACCAACATGTAGATCAATCGATTTGATCGGATTGTTGAATGATCTTGGATTAAAAATATAGTCTGCATGAAAATCTGATGCAACTAGCAACGTAGAACATTTTCATTCAATCTTAATTGAAATGTTCAAGACAGCAGAATTCAAATGTCATATCATTTCACCATCAGATCAATTAACTGTAATGATCGATAAATTCAGTAAGACATTTTATGAAATCGACGCACACAAACAAACTTAAACAGTTTGGTGTTACTTTCATCAGAAACTCAATCCGTGAACCATTTCTCAAACATTTGCCAATGATAAAAATCACATTTTTATCCTCATAAGGACGTTTGATAGATATGGCAACACCGTTCCCAATCCAAAACCAGATAGCGAAGCTGCTATAAGTTAATACATGGGGTCATTTGGAAGCCCACAAACAAAAGTAAAAGGTTAAACCGTTTTTAAAACATTTGCTATGGATAGCAATCACATTTATATCATCACAAGGACTTTTAATGGATATCGCAACATCGTTCCTAATTCAAAGCCAGATAGCGAGGCTTTTATTACTGAAATCATGGGATCATTTAGAAGCCCACAAACAAAGGTTTAATATTTAAAACCAACATGTAGATCAATCGATTTGATCGGATTGTTGAATGATCTTGGATTTAAAATCCAGTCTGCATGAAAATCTAATGCAACTAGCAACGTAGAACATTTTCATTCAATCTTAATTGAAATGTTCAAGACAGCAGAATTCAAATGTCATATCATTTCACCATCAGTTCAATTAACTGTAATGATCGATAAATTCAGTAAGACATTTTATGAAATCGACGCACACAAACAAACTTAAACAGTTTGGTGTTACTTTCATCAGAAACTCAATCCGTGAACCATTTCTCAAACATTTGCCAATGATAAAAATCACATTTTTATCCTCATAAGGACGTTTGATAGATATGGCAACACCGTTCCCAATCCAAAACCAGATAGCGAAGCTGCTATAAGTTAATACATGGGGTCATTTGGAAGCCCACAAACAAAAGTAAAAGGTAAAACCGTTTTTGAAACATTTGCTTACGATTAAAATCACATTTATATCATCACAAGGACTTTTAATGGATATCGCAACATCGTTCCTAATTCAAAGCCAGATAGCGAGGCTTTTATTACTGAAATCATGGGATCATTTAGAAGCCCACAAACAAAGGTTTAATATTTAAAACCAACATGTAGATCAATCGATTTGATCGGATTGTTGAATGGTCTTGGATTTAAAATCCAGTCTGCATGAAAATCTAATGCAACTAGCAACGTAGAACATTTTCATTCAATCTAAATTGAAATGTTCAAGACAACAGAATTCAAATGTCATATCATTTCACCATCAGATCAATTAACTGTAATGATCGATAAATTCAGTAAGACATTTTATGAAATCGTCGCACACGTACAATCTTAAACAAAGTTGTTTTGATTTCATCAGAAACTAAATCCGTGAACCATTTCACAAACATTTGCTAATTATAAAAATCACATTTATATCCTCATAAGGACGTTTGATAGATATGGCAACACCGTTCCCAATCCAAAACCAGATAGCGAAGCTGCTATTAGTTAATACATGGGGTCATTTGGAAGCCCACAAACAAAAGTAAAAGGTTAAACCGTTTTTAAAACATTTGCTATGGATAGCAATCACATTTATATCATCACAAGGACTTTTAATGGATATCGCAACATCGTTCCTAATTCAAAGCCAGATAGCGAGGCTTTTATTACTGAAATCATGGGATCATTTAGAAGCCCACAAACAAAGGTTTAATATTTAAAACCAACATGTAGATCAATCGATTTGATCGGATTGTTGAATGATCTTGGATTAAAAATATGGTCTGCATGAAAATCTAATGCAACTAGCAACGTAGAACATTTTCATTCAATCTTAATTGAAATGTTCAAGACAGCAGAATTCAAATGTCATATCATTTCACCATCAGTTCAATTAACTGTAATGATCGATAAATTCAGTAAGACATTTTATGAAATCGACGCACACGTACAATCTTAAACAGTGTGGTTTTGATTTCATCAGAAACTAAATCGTGAACCATTTCACAAACATTTGCTAATTATAAAAATCACATTTATATCCTCATAAGGACGTTTGATAGATATGGCAACACCGTTCCCAATCCAAAACCAGATAGCGAAGCTGCTATAAGTTAATACATGGGGTCATTTGGAAGCCCACAAACAAAAGTAAAAGGTAAAACCGTTTTTGAAACATTTGCTAAGGATTAAAATCACATTTATATCATCACAAGGACTTTTAATGGATATCGCAACATCGTTCCTAATTCAAAGCCAGATAGCGAGGCTTTTATTACTGAAATCATGGGATCATTTAGAAGCCCACAAACAAAGGTTTAATATTTAAAACCAACATGTAGATCAATCGATTTGATCGGATTGTTGAATGATCTTGGATTAAAAATATAGTCTGCATGAAAATCTAATGCAACTAGCAACGTTGAACATTTTCATTCAATCTTAATTGAAATGTTCAAGACAGCAGAATTCAAATGTCATATCATTTCACCATCAGATCAATTAACTGTAATGATCGATAAATTCAGTAAGACATTTTATGAAATCGACGCACACGTACAATCTTAAACAGTGTGGTTTTGATTTCATCAGAAACTAAATCGTGAACCATTTCACAAACATTTGCTAATTATAAAAATCACATTTATATCCTCATAAGGACGTTTGATAGATATGGCAACACCGTTCCCAATCCAAAACCAGATAGCGAAGCTGCTATAAGTTAATACATGGGGTCATTTGGAAGCCCACCAACAAAAGTAAAAGGTTAAACCGTTTCTGAAGCATTTGCTATTCAGTAAGAAGCCAAAAAACAAAATTAAAAGGTAAAACCGTTGCTGAAACATATGCTAAAGATTAAAAGCTTAATTATATCGTCACAAGGACTTTTAATGGATATCGCAACATCGTTCCTAATTCAAAGCCAGATTGCGAGGCTTTTATCACTGAAATCATGGGATCATTTAGAAGCCCACAAACAAAGGTTTATTATTTAAAACCAACATGTAGATCAATCGATTTGTTCGGATTGTTGAATGATCTTGGATTAAAAATATAGTCTGCATGAAAATCTAATGCAACTAGCAACGTAGAACATTTTCATTCAATCTTAATTGAAATGTTCAAGACAGCAGAATTCAAATGTGATATCATTTCATTATTAGATCAATTAACTGTAATGATCGATAAATTCAGTAAGACAGTTTATGAAATGGACGCACGCGTACAAACTTAAACAATTTGGTGTTAATTTGATCAGAAACCTAATCCGTGAATCATTTTTCAAACATTTGCTAATGATTTAAATCACATTTATGTCGTCATAAGGACGTTTGATGAATATGGCAACAACGTTCCCAATCCAAAATCAGATAGCGAAGCTGCTATAAGTTAATACATGGGGTCATTTGGAAGCCCACAAACAAAAGTAAAAAGTAAAACCGTTTTTGAAACATTTGCTAAGGATTAAAATCACATTTATATCGTCACAAGGACTTTTAATGGATATCGCAACATCGTTCCTAATTCAAAGCCAGATAGCGAGGCTTTTATTACTGAAAACATGGGATCATTAAGAAGCCAACAAACAAGAGTATTAGATTTAAAACCGACATGTAGATCAATCGAATTGATCGGATTGTTGAATGATCTTGGATTTAAAATCCAGTCTGCATGAAAATCTAATGCAACTAGCAACGTAGAACATTTTCATTCAATCTTAATTGAAATGTTCAAGACAGCAGAATTCAAATGTCATATCATTTCACCATCAGATCAATTAACTGTAATGATCGATAAATTCAGTAAGACATTTTATGAAATCGACGCACACAAACAAACTTAAACAGTGTCGTGTTAATTTGATGAGAAACTAAATCCTGTGAACCATTTCTCAAACATTTGCTACTGATTAAAATCACATTTATATCGTCATAAAGACTTTTGATGGATATGGCAACACCGTTCCCAATCCAAAACCAGATAGCGAAGCTGCTATAAGTTAATACATGGGGTCATTTGGAAGCCCACAAACAAAAGTAAAAAGTAAAACCGTTTTTGAAACATTTGCTAAGGATTAAAATCACATTTATATCGTCACAAGGACTTTTAATGGATATCGCAACATCGTTCCTAATTCAAAGCCAGATAGCGAGGCTTTTATTACTGAAAACATGGGATCATTAAGAAGCCAACAAACAAGAGTATTAGATTTAAAACCGACATGTAGATCAATCGAATTGATCGGATTGTTGAATGATCTTGGATTTAAAATCCAGTCTGCATGAAAATCTAATGCAACTAGCAACGTAGAACATTTTCATTCAATCTTAATTGAAATGTTCAAGACAGCAGAATTCAAATGTCATATCATTTCACCATCAGATCAATTAACTATAATGATCGATAAATTCAGTTAGACAGTTTATAAAACCGACGCACACAAACAAACTTAAACAGTTTGGTGTTAATTTTATCAGAAACTAAATCCGTGAACCATTTCTCAAACATTTGCTAATGATGAAAATCACATTTATATCGTCATAAGGACTTTTGATGGATATGGAACCACCGTTCCCAATCCAAAACCAGATAGCGAAGCTGCTATAAGTTAATACATGGGGTCATTTGGAAGCCCACCAACCAAAGTAAAAGGTTAAGCCGTTTCTGAAGCATTTGCCATTCAGTTAGAAGCCCACAAACCAAAGTAAAAGGTAAAACCGTTTTTGAAACATTTGCTAAGGATTAAAAGCACATTTATATCGTCACAAGGACTTTTAATGGATATCGCAACATCGTTCCTTATTCAAAGCCAGATAGCGAGGCTTTTATTACTGAAATCATGGGATCATTTAGAAGCCAACAAACAAAAGTATTAGATTTAAAACCAACATGTAGATCAATCGATTTGATCGGATTGTTGAATGATCTTGGATTTAAAATCCAGTCTGCATGAAAATCTAATGCAACTAGCAACGTAGAACATTTTCATTCAATCTTAATTGAAATGTTCAAGACAGCAGAACTCAAATGTCATATCATTTCACCATCAGATCAATTAACTGTAATGATCGATGAATTCAGTAAGACATTTTATGAAATCGACGCACACAAACAAACTTAAACAGTGTCGTGTTAATTTGATGAGAAACTAAATCCTGTGAACCATTTCTCAAACATTTGCTACTGATTAAAATCACATTTATATCGTCATAAAGACTTTTGATGGATATGGCAACACCGTTCCCAATCCAAAACCAGATAGCGAAGCTGCTATAAGTTAATACATGGGGTCATTTGGAAGCCCACAAACAAAAGTAAAAAGTAAAACCGTTTTTGAAACATTTGCTAAGGATTAAAATCACATTTATATCGTCACAAGGACTTTTAATGGATATCGCAACATCGTTCCTAATTCAAAGCCAGATAGCGAGGCTTTTATTACTGAAAACATGGGATCATTAAGAAACCAACAAACAAGAGTATTAGATTTAAAACCGACATGTAGATCAATCGAATTGATCGGATTGTTGAATGATCTTGGATTTAAAATCCAGTCTGCATGAAAATCTAATGCAACTAGCAACGTAGAACATTTTCATTCAATCTTAATTGAAATGTTCAAGACAGCAGAATTCAAATGTCATATCATTTCACCATCAGATCAATTAACTGTAATGATCGATAAATTCAGTAAGACATTTTATGAAATCGACGCACACAAACAAACTCAAACAATTTGGTGTTAATTTTATCAGAAACTAAGTCCGTGAACCATTTCTCAAACATTTGCTACTGATAAAAATCACATTTATATCGTCATAAGGACTTTTGATGGATATGGCAACACCGTTCCCAATCCAAAACCAGATAGCGAAGCTTCTATAACTCAATACATGGGGTCATTTAGAAACCCACAAACAAAAGTAAAAGGTTAAACCATTTCAGAAGCATTTGCCATTCATTAAGAAGCCCACAAACAAAAGTAAAAGGTTAAACCATTTCTGAAACACTTACTAAGGATAGAAATCACATTTATATCATCACAAGGACTTTTAATGGATATCGCAACATCGTTCCTAATCCAAAGCCAGATTGCGAGGCTTTTATAACTAAAATCATGGGATCATTTAGAAGGATACAAACAAAAGTATTAGATTTAAAACCAACATATAGATCAATCGATTTGATCGGATTGTTGAATGGTCTTGGATTTAAAATCCAGTCTGCGTGAAAATCTAATGCAACTAGCAACGTAGAACATTTTCATTCAATCTTAATTGAATTGTTCAAGACAGCAGAATTCAAATGTCATATCATTTCACTATCAGATCAATTAACTGTGATGATCGATAAATTCAGTAAGACATTTTATGAAATCGACGCACACTTACAAACTTAAACAGTGTGGTGTTGATTTCATCATAAACTAAATCCGTGAACCATTTCTCAAACATTTGCTTCTGATTAAAATCACATTTATAACGTCATAACGACTTTTGATGGATATGGCAACACCGTTCCCAATCCAAAACCAGATAGCGAAGCTGCTATAAGTTAATACATGAGGTCATTTGGAAGCCCACAAACAAAAGTAAAAGGTAAAACCGTTTTTGAAACATATGCTATGGATAGAAATCACATTTATATCATCACAAGGACTTTTAATGAATATCGCAACATCGTTCCTAATCCAAAGCCAGAAAGCGAGGCTATTATAACTAAAATCATGGGATCATTTAGAAGGCCGCAAACAAAAGTATTAGATTTAAAACCAACATATAGATCAATCGATTTGATCGGATTGTTGAATGATCTTGGATTTAAAATCCAGTCTGCATGAAAATCTAATGCAACTAGCAACGTAGAACATTTTCATTCAATCTAAATTGAAATGTTCAAGACAGCAGAATTCAAATGTCATATCATTTCATTATCAGATCAATTAACTGTAATGATCGATAAATTCAGTAAGACATTTTATGAAATCGACGCACACAAACAAACTTAAACAGTTTGGTGTTACTTTCATCAGAAACTCAATCCGTGAACCATTTCTCAAACATTCGCTAATGATAAAAATCACATTTTTATCGTCATAAGGTCTCTTGATGGATATGGCAACAACGTTTCCAATCCAAAACCAGATAGCGGAGCTGCTATATCTCACTACATGGGGTCATTTAGAAGCCCAAAACAAAAGTAAAAGGTTAAACCATTTCTGAAGCATTTGCCATTCATTTAGAAGCCCACAAACAAAAGTAAAAGGTTAAACCATTTCTGAAACATTTGCTAAGGATTAAAATCACATTAAAAACATCACAAGGACTTTTAATGGATATCGCAACATCGTTCCTAAATCAAAGCCAGTTAGCGAGGCTTTTATTACTGAAATCATGGGATCATTTAGAAGCCCACATACAAAAGTATAACATTTAAAACCAACATGTAGATCAATCGATTTGATCGGATTGTTGAATGATCTTGGATTCAAAATCCAGTCTGCATGAAAATCTAATGCAACTAGCAACGTAGAACATTTTCATTCAATCTTAATTGAAATGTTCAAGACAGCAGAACTCAAATGTCATATCATTTCACCATCAGATCAATTAACTGTAATGATCGATGAATTCAGTAAGACATTTTATGAAATCGACGCACACAAACAAACTTAAACAGTTTGGTGTTACTTTCATCAGAAACTCAATCCGTGAACCATTTCTCAAACAGTCGCTAATGATAAAAATCACATTTTTATCGTCATAAGGTCTCTTGATGGATATGGCAACACCGTTCCCAATTCAAAACCAGATAGCGGAGCTGCTATATCTCACTACATGGGGTCATTTAGAAGCCGAAAACAAAAGTAAAAGGTTAAACCATTTCTGAAGCATTTGCCATTCATTTAGAAGCCCACAAACAAAACTAAAGGTTAAACCATTTCTGAAACACTTACTAAGGCTAGAAATCACATTTATATCATCACAAGGACTTTTAATGGATATCGCAACATCGTTCCTAATCCAAAGCTAGAAAGCGAGGCTTTTATAACTAAAATCATGGGATCATTTAGAAGGCCACAAATAAAAGTATTAGATTTAAAACCAACATATAGATCAATCGATTTGATCGGATTGTTGAATGGTCTTGGATTTAAAATCCAGTCTGCGTGAAAATCTAATGCAACTAGCAACGTAGAACATTTTCATTCAATCTAAATTGAATTGTTCAAGACAGCAGAATTCAAATGTCATATCATTTCACTATCAGATCAATTAACTGTGATGATCGATAAATTCAGTAAGACATTTTATGAAATCTACGCACACTTACAAACTTAAACAGTGTGGTGTTGATTTCATCATAAACTAAATCCGTGAACCATTTCTCAAACATTCGCTAATGATAAAAATCACATTTTTATCGTCATAAGGTCTCTTGATGGATATGGCAACAACGTTTCCAATCCAAAACCAGATAGCGGAGCTGCTATATCTCACTACATGGGGTCATTTAGAAGCCCAAAACAAAAGTAAAAGGTTAAACCATTTCTGAAGCATTTGCCATTCATTTAGAAGCCCACAAACAAAAGTAAAAGGTTAAACCATTTCTGAAACATTTGCTAAGGATTAAAATCACATTAAAAACATCACAAGGACTTTTAATGGATATCGCAACATCGTTCCTAAATCAAAGCCAGTTAGCGAGGCTTTTATTACTGAAATCATGGGATCATTTAGAAGCCCACATACAAAAGTATAACATTTAAAACCAACATGTAGATCAATCGATTTGATCGGATTGTTGAATGATCTTGGATTCAAAATCCAGTCTGCATGAAAATCTAATGCAACTAGCAACGTAGAACATTTTCATTCAATCTTAATTGAAATGTTCAAGACAGCAGAACTCAAATGTCATATCATTTCACCATCAGATCAATTAACTGTAATGATCGATGAATTCAGTAAGACATTTTATGAAATCGACGCACACAAACAAACTTAAACAGTTTGGTGTTAATTTTATCAGAAACTAAATCCGTGAACCATTTCTCAAACATTTGCTACTGATAAAAATCACATTTATATCGTCATACGGGCTTTTGATGGATATGGCAAAACCGTTCCCAATCCAAAACCAGATAGCGAAGCTGCTATGTGTTAATACATGGGGTCATTTGGAAACCCACAAACAAAATTGAAAGGTTAAACCATTTCAGAAGCATTTGCCATTCATTTAGAAGCCCACAAACAAAAGTAAAAGGTTAAACCTTTTCTGAAACACTTACTAAGGAAAAAAATCACATTAAAAACGTCACAAGGACTTTTAATGGATATCGCAACATCGTTCCTAATTCAAAGCCATATAGCGAGGCTTTTATAACTGAAATCATGGGATCATTTAGAAGCCCACATACAAAAGTATAACATTTAAAACCAACATGTAGATCAATCGATTTGATCGGATTGTTGAATGATCTTGGATTCAAAATCCAGTCTGCATGAAAATCTAATGCAACTAGCAACGTAGAACATTTTCATTCAATCTAAATTGAAATGTTCAAGACAGCAGAATTCAAATGTTATATCATTTCACCATCAGATCAATTAACTATAATGATCGATAAATTCAGTTAGACAGTTTATAAAACCGACGCACACAAACAAACTTAAACAGTTTGGTGTTAATTTTATCAGAAACTAAATCCGTGAACCATTTCTCAAACATTTGCTAATGATGAAAATCACATTTATATCGTCATAAGGACTTTTGATGGATATGGAACCACCGTTCCCAATCCAAAACCAGATAGCGAAGCTGCTATAAGTTAATACATGGGGTCATTTGGAAGCCCACCAACCAAAGTAAAAGGTTAAGCCGTTTCTGAAGCATTTGCCATTCAGTTAGAAGCCCACAAACAAAAGTAAAAGGTAAAACCGTTTTTGAAACATTTGCTAAGGATTAAAAGCACATTTATATCGTCACAAGGACTTTTAATGGATATCGCAACATCGTTCCGTATTCAAAGCCAGATAGCGAGGCTTTTATTACTGAAACCATGGGATCATTTAGAAGCCAACAAACAAAAGTATTAGATTTAAAACCAACATGTAGATCAATCGATTTGATCGGATTGCTGAATGTTCTTGGATTTAAAATCCAGTCTGGATGAAAATCTAATGCAACTAGCAACGTAGAACATTTTCATTCAATCTAAATTGAAATGTTCAAGACAGCAGAACTCAAATGTCATATCATTTCACCATCAGATCAATTAACTATAATGATCGATAAATTCAGTTAGACAGTTTATAAAACCGACGCACACAAACAAACTTAAACAGTTTGGTGTTAATTTTATCAGAAACTAAATCCGTGAACCATTTCTCAAACATTTGCTTATGATGAAAATCACATTTATATCGTCATAAGGACTTTTGATGGATATGGAACCACCGTTCCCAATCCAAAACCAGATAGCGAAGCTGCTATAAGTTAATACATGGGGTCATTTGGAAGCCCACCAACAAAAGTAAAAGGTTAAGCCGTTTCTGAAGCATTTGCCATTCAGTTAGAAGCCCACAAACAAAAGTAAAAGGTAAAACCGTTTTTGAAACATTTGCTAAGGATTAAAAGCACATTTATATCGTCACAAGGACTTTTAATGGATATCGCAACATCGTTCCTTATTCAAAGCCAGATAGCGAGGCTTTTATTACTGAAATCATGGGATCATTTAGAAGCCAACAAACAAAAGTATTAGATTTAAAACCAACATGTAGATCAATCGATTTGATCGGATTGTTGAATGTTCTTGGATTTAAAATCCAGTCTGCATGAAAATCTAATGCAACTAGCAACGTAGAACATTTTCATTCAATCTAAATTGAAATGTTCAAGACAGCAGAACTCAAATGTCATATCATTTCACCATCAGATCAATTAACTGTAATGATCGATGAATTCAGTAAGACATTTTATGAAATCGACGCACACAAACAAACTTAAACAGTGTCGTGTTAATTTGATGAGAAACTTAATCCTGTGAACCATTTCTCAAACATTTGCTACTGATTAAAATCACATTTATATCGTCATAAAGACTTTTGATGGATATGGCAACACCGTTCCCAATCCAAAACCAGATAGCGAAGCTGCTATAAGTTAATACATGGGGTCATTTGGAAGCCCACAAACAAAAGTAAAATGTAAAACCGTTTTTGAAACATTTGCTAAGGATTAAAATCACATTTACATCGTCACAAGGACTTTTAATGGATATCGCAACATCGTTCCTAATTCAAAGCCAGATTGCGAGGCTTTTATTACTGAAATCATGGGATCATTTAGAAGCCCACAAACAAAGGATTTATAGTTAAAACCAACATGTAGATCAATCGATTTGATCGGATTGTTGAATGATCTTGGATTTAACATCCAGTCTGCATGAAAATCTAATGCAATTTGCAACGTAGAACATTTTCATTCAATCTTAATTGAAATGTTCAAGCAGAATTCAAATGTCATTCAGCTTTCGACTCGGTCATCCACGCTCTACTCCTAGCCAAGATGACTAAATATGGAGTTAACGTTGAGCTTGTGCGGTGGCTCAAGAGCTTTCTGACCGATAGGCACATTCTAGTCAATATTGGTGATGCCTTCTCGTCTCCATTCTCGAACGCATCTGGAGTACCGCAGGGCAGCATACTGGGACCTTTCCTGTTTACGTTATTCATCAATGACATCACGTTATGGATTCCTGGCGCATCGAAGCTGCTGTATGCTGACGACCTGAAAATTTTCTCGCATGTGCAAGGACTCGACGACTGCCAGAGGTTACAACTGTGTCTTGACCGGCTTAATTCGTGGTGTGCGACTAACTGTTTATCAATTAATGTAAACAAGTGTTGTGTTGTGTCTTTCTCAAGGAAAAAGTCTCACGTCTCGTTTAACTACTCACTGTCAGGGTCCTCAATTCCTCGTGCTGTCCAAGTTAGAGATCTCGGTGTTTTACTTGACCAGAAGCTAGTTTTAACAAACCACTTTGACTATATCGTCTCAAAAGCTCTTCGTTCTCTAGGCTTCATATTGAGAGTCTCCAAAGAGCTCTCAAATAACCCATTTACGATCAAAAGCCTATACTGCTCTATAGTGAGACCCATTTTAGAATTTGCTTGTGTTGTTTGGTCTCCCATTCACCAACAACATATCAACAGACTTGAGCTTATTCAAAGACGATTGACGAAATTTATGTTTAACCGATTGACTTGGGCTAATAGGGTCAACAAGGCCAATTATAAAACGAGGTGCCTTCTTTTTGGCTTGGAGTCGCTCGAGCACAGAAGAAAAATGGCCAAATGTTTGTTTGTCTTTAAACTATTGAACGGCAACATCGATGCTCCCGCCATCCTAAATAAGATAAATCTCACGGCGCCTAGCAGGTCGTTGAGACCCAGACAGTTGCTGGCGGTTGACTTCCGGCGTAGAGAGTACGGCACCTTTGACCCGTTGGTTCAAATGACTAGGGAATTTAACGAGATGTACCATGTGATCGATTTTAACCACTCAATGTTCAGTGTTAAAATGCGTCTACGTGCTCTTTTCGGCTTGTGATTTATGTGATTTATGTGCTAAGCTATTTATTTGCGTCTGTACACTTTGCGTCATGTCTGATATGCGTTTTATTGTTAAGCTTTGTTTGTTTGATTGATTGAGTGATAGTTCTGTCTTGTAGGCCACTCGAGCCAGAAGATTTATAATAATAAATAAATAAATAAATAAATATCATTTCACCATCAGATCAATTGACTGTAATGATCGATAAATTCAGTAAGACATTTTATGAAATCGACGCACACAAACAAACTTAAACAGTGTCGTGTTAATTTGATCAGAAACTAAATCCGTGAACCATTTCTCAAACATTTGCTACTGATTAAAATCACATTTATATCGTCATAAGGACTTTTGATGGATATGGCAACACCGTTCCCAATCCAAAACCAGATAGCGAAGCTGCTATAAGTTAATACATGGGGTCATTGGGAAGCCCACAAACAAAAGTAAAAGATAAAACCGTTTTTGAAACATTTGCTAAGGATTAAAATCACATTTATATCGTCACAAGGACTTTTAATCCAAAACCAGATAGCGAAGCTGCTATAAGTTAATACATGGGGTCATTTGGAAGCCCACAAACAAAAGTAAAAGGTTAAACCGTTTTTGAAACATTTGCTAAGGATTAAAATCACATTTATATCGGCACAAGGGCTTTCAATCGATATCGCAACATCGTTCCTAATTAAAAGCCAGATTGCGAGGCTTTTATTACTGAAATCATGGGATCAATAAGAAGCCCACAAACAAAGGTTTTATATTTAAAACCAACATGTAGATCAATCGATTTGATCGGATTGTTGAATGATCTTGGATTTAAAATCCAGTCTGCATGCATCCAGTCCAGTCCAGTAATGATCGATAAATTCAGTAAGACTTTTTATGAAATCGACTCACACAAACAAACTTAAACAGTTTGGTGTTAATTTGATCAGGAAATAAATCCGTGAACAATTTCACAAACATTTGCTAATGATAAAAATCACATTAATATCGTCATAAGGACGTTTGATGGATATGGCAACACCGTTCCCAATCCAAAACCAGATAACGAAGCTGCTATAAGTTAATACATGGGGTCATTTGGAAGCCCAAAAACAAAAGTAAAAGGTAAATCCATTTTTGAAACATTTACTAAGGATTAAAAGCACATTTATATCGTCACAAGGACTTTTAATGGATATCGCAACATCGTTCCTAATTCAAAGCCAGAAAGCGAGGCTTTTATTACTGAAATCATGGGATCATTTAGAAGCCCACAAACAAAGGTTTTATATTTAAAACCGACATGTAGATCAATCGAATTGATCGGTTTGTTGAATGATCTTGGATTAAAAATACAGTCTGCATGAAAATCTAATGCAACTAGCAACATAGAACATTTTCATTCAATCTAAATTGAAATGTTCAAGACAGCAGGATGCAAATGTCATATCATTTCATTATCAGATCAATTAACTGTTATGATCGATAAATTCAGTAAGACATTTTATGAAATCGTCGCACACAAACAAACTTAAACAATTTGGTGTTAATTTTATCAGAAACCAAATCCGTGAACCATTTCACAAACATTTGCTAATTATAAAAATCACATTTATATCCTCATAAGGACGTTTGATAGATATGGAAACACCGTTCCCAATCCAAAACCAGATAGCGAAGCTGCTATAAGTTAATACATGGGGTCATTTGGAAGCCCACAAACAAAAGTAAAAGGTTAAACCTTTTCTGAAGCATTTGCCATTCAGTTAGAAGCCCACAAACATAAGTAAAAGGTAAAACCGTTTTTGAAACATTTGCTAAGGATTAAAAGCACATTTATATCGTCACAAGGACTTTTAATGGATATCGCAACATCGTTCCTAATTCAAAGCCAGATAGCGAGGCTTTTATTACTGAAATCACGAGATCAATTAGTAGCCAACAAACAAAAGTATTAGATTTAAAACCAACATGTATATCAATCGATTTGAGCGGATTGTTGAATGTTCTTGGATTTTAAATTAAGTCTGCATGAAAATCTAATGCAACTAGCAACGTAGAACATTTTCATTCAATCTTAATTGAAATGTTCAAGACAGCAGAATTCAAATGTCATATCATTTCACCATCAGATCAATTAACTGTAATGATCGATAAAATCAGTAAGACATTTTATGAAATCGACGCACACAAACAAACTTAAACAATTTGGTGTTAATTTTATCAGAAACTAAATCCGTGAACCATTTCTCAAACATTTGCTAATGATAAAAATCACATTTATTTCGTCATAAGGACTTTTGATGGATATGGCAACACCGTTCCCAATCCAAAACCAGATAGCGAAGCTGCTATAAGTTAATACATGGGGTCATTTGGAAGCCCACAAACAAAAGTAAAAGGTAAAACCGTTGCTGAAACATTTCCTAAGGATTAAAAGCACATTTATATCGTCACAAGGACTTTTAATGGATATCGCAACATCGTTTCTAATTCAAAGCCAGATAGCGAGGCTTTTATTACTGAAATCATGGGATCATTTAGAAGCCAACAAACAAAAGTATTAGATTTAAAACCAACATGTAGATCAATCGATTTGATCAGATTGTTGAATGGTCTTGGATTTAAAATCCAGTCTGCATGAAAATCTAATGTAACTAGCAACGTAGAACATTTTCATTCAATCTTAATTGAAATGTTCAAGACAGCAGAATTCAAACGTCATATCATTTCACCATCAGATCAATTAACTGTAATGATCGATAAATTCAGTAAGACAGTTTATGAAATCGTCGCACACGTACAATCTTAAACAGTGTGGTTTTGATTTCATCAGAAACTAAATCCGTGAACCATTTCACAAACATTTGCTAATTATAAAAATCACATTTATATCCTCATAAGGACGTTTGATAGATATGGCAACACCGTTCCCAATCCAAAACCAGATAGCGAAGCTGCTATAAGTTAATACATGGGGTCATTTGGAAGCCCACAAACAAAAGTAAAAGGTAAAACCGTTGCTGAAACATTTCCTAAGGATTAAAAGCACATTTATATCGTCACAAGGACTTTTAATGGATATCGCAACATCGTTTCTAATTCAAAGCCAGATAGCGAGGCTTTTATTACTGAAATCATGGGATCATTTAGAAGCCAACAAACAAAAGTATTAGATTTAAAACCAACATGTAGATCAATCGATTTGATCGGATTGTTGAATGGTCTTGGATTTAAAATCCAGTCTGCATGAAAATATAATGCAACTAGCAACGTAGAACATTTTCATTCAATCTTAATTGAAATGTTCAAGACAGCAGAATTCAAATGTCATATCATTTCATTATCAGATCAATTAACTGTAATGATCGATAAATTCAGTAAGACATTTTATGAAATGGACGCACACCTACAAACTTAAACAATTTGGTGTTAATTTGATCAGAAACCTAATCCGTGAATCATTTTTCAAACATTTGCTAATGATTTAAATCACATTTATGTCGTCATAAGGACGTTTGATGAATATGGCAACAACGTTCCCAATCCAAAACCAGATAGCGAAGCTTCTATAACTCAATACATGTGGTCATTTAGAAACCCACAAACAAAAGTAAAAGGTTAAACCATTTCAGAAGCATTTGCCATTCATTAAGAAGCCCACAAACAAAAGTAAAAGGTTAAACCATTTCTGAAACAATTACTAAGGATAGAAATCACATTTATTTCATCACAAGGACTTTTAATGGATATCGCAACATCGTTCCTAATCCAAAGCCAGAAAGCGAGGCTTTTATAACTAAAATCATGGGATCATTAAGAAGGCCACAAACAAAAGTATTAGATTTAAAACCAATATATAGATCAATCGATTTGATCGGATTGTTGAATGGTCTTGGATTTAAAATCCAGTCTGCATGAAAATCTAATGCAACTAGCAACGTAGAACATTTTCATTCAATCTTAATTGAAATGTTCAAGACAGCATAATTCAAATGTCATATCATTTCACCATCAGATCAATTAACTGTAATGATCGATAAAATCAGTAAGACATTTTATGAAATCGACGCACACAAACAAACTTAAACAATTTGGTGTTAATGTTATCAGAAACTAAATCCGTGAATCATTTCTCAAACATTTGCTAATGATAAAAATCACATTTATATCGTCATAAGGACTTTTGATGGATATGGCAACACCGTTCCCAATCCAAAACCAGATAGCGAAGCTGCTATAAGTTAATACATGGGGTCATTTGGAAGCCCACAAACAAAAGTAAAAGGTAAAACCGTTGCTGAAACATTTGTTAAAGATTAAAAAGCACATTTATATCGTCACAAGGACTTTTAATGGATATCGCAACATCGTTCCTAATTCAAAGCCAGATAGCGAGGCTTTTATTACTGAAATCATGGAATCATTTAGAAGCCAACAAACAAAAGTATTAGATTTAAAACCAACATGTAGATCAATCGATTTGATCAGATTGTTGAATGGTCTTGGATTTAAAATCCAGTCTGCATGAAAATATAATGCAACTAGCAACGTAGAACATTTTCATTCAATCTTAATTGAAATGTTCAAGACAGCAGAATTCAAATGTCATATCATTTCACTATCAGATCAATTAACTGTAATGATCGATGCATTCAGTATGACATTTTATGCAATCGACGCACACGTACAAAATTAAACAGTGTGGTGTTAATTTGATCAGAAACTAAATCCGTGAACCAATTCTCAAACATTTGCTACTGATGAAAATCACATTTATATCGTCATAAGGACTTTTGATGGATATGGCAACACCATTCCCAATCCAAAACCACATAGCGAAGCTGCTATGTGTTAATACATGGGGTCATTTAGAAACACACAAACAAAATTGAAAGGTTAAACCATTTCTGAAGCATTTGCCATTCATTTAGAAGCCCACAAACGAAAGTAAAATGTCAAGCCGTTTTTGATACATTTGCTAAGGATTAAAATTACATTTATATCGTCACAAGGACTTTTAATGGATATCGCAACATCGTTCCTAATTCAAAGCCAGATAGCGAGGCTTTTATTACTGAAATCATGGGATCATTTAGAAGCCAACAAACAAAAGTATTAGATTTAAAACCAACATGTAGATCAATCGATTTGATCGGATTGTTGAATGTTCTTGGATTTAAAATCCAGTCTGCATGAAAATCTAATGCAACTAGCAACGTAGAACATTTTCATTCAATCTTAATTGAAATGTTCAAGACAGCAGAACTCAAATGTCATATCATTTCACCATCAGATCAATTAACTGTAATGATCGATAAATTCAGTAAGACATTTTATGAAATCGACGCACACAAACAAACTTAAACAATTTGGTGTTAATTTTATCAGAAACTAAATCCGTGAACCATTTCTCAAACATTTGCTACTGATTAAAATCACAGTTATATCGTCATAAAGACTTTTGATGGATATGGCAACACCGTTCCTAATCCAAAACCAGATAGCGAAGCTGCTATAAGTTAATACATGGGGTCATTTGGAAGCCCACAAACAAAAGTAAAAGGTAAAACCGTTTTTGAAACATTTGCTAAGGATTGAAATCTCATTTATATCGTCACAAGGACTTTTAATGGATATCGCAACATCGTTCCTAATCCAAAGCCAGATAGCGAGGCTTTTATTACTGAAATCATGGGATCATTTAGAAGCCAACAAACAAAAGTATTAGATTTAAAACCAACATGTAGATCAATCGATTTGATCGGATTGTTGAATGTTCTTGGATTTAAAATCCAGTCTGCATGAAAATCTAATGCAACTAGCAACGTAGAACATTTTCATTCAATCTTAATTGAAATGTTCAAGACAGCAGAATTCAAATGTCATATCATTTCATTATCAGATCAATTAACTGTAATGATCGATAAATTCAGTAAGACATTTTATGAAATCGACGTACACAAACAAACTTAAACAGTGTCGTGTTAATGTGATCAGAAACTAAATCCGTGAACCAGTTCTCAAACATTTGTTACTGATTAAAATCACATTTATATCGTCATAAGGACGTTTGATGGATATGGCAACAGCGTTCCTAATCCAAAACCTGATAGCGATGCTGCTATAAGTTAATACATGGGGTCATTTGGAAGCCCACAAACAAAAGTAAAACGTAAAACCGTTTTTGAAACATTTGCTAAGGATTAAAATCACATTTATATCGTCGCAAGGGCTTGCAATCGATATCGCAACATCGTTCCTAATTCAAAGCCAGATTGCGAGGCTTTTATTACTGAAATCATGGGATCATTAAGAAGCCCACAAACAAAGGTTTTATATTTAAAACCAACATGTAGATCAATCGGTTTGATCGGATTGTTGAATGGTCTTGGATTTAAAATCCAGTCTGCATGAAAATCTAATGCAACTAGCAACGTAGAACATTTTCATTCAATCTTAATTGAAATGTTCAAGACAGCAGAATTCAAATGTCATATCATTTCACCATCAGATCAATTAACTGTAATGATCGATAAATTCAGTAAGACATTTTATGAAATCGACGCACACAAACAAACTTAAACAGTGTTGTGTTAATTTGATCAGAAACTAAATCCGTGAACCATTTCTCAAACATTTGCTAATGATAAAAATCACATTTATATCGTCATAAGGACTTTTGATGGATATGGCAACACCGTTCCCAATCCAAAACCAGATAGCGAAGCTGCTATAAGTTAATACATGGGGTCATTTGGAAGCCCACAAACAAAAGTAAAAGGTAAAACCGTTGCTGAAACATTTGCTAAGGATTAAAAGCACATTTATATCGTCACAAGGACTTTTAATGGATATCGCAACACGTTCCTAAATCAAAGCCAGATAGCGAGGCTTTTATTACTGAAATCATGGGATCATTTAGAAGCCAACAAACAAAAGTATTAGATTTAAAACCAACATGTGGATCAATCGATTTGATCGGATTGTTGAATGGTCTTGGATTTAAAATCCAGTCTGCATGAAAATCTAATGCAACTAGCAACGTAGAACATTTTCATTCAATCTAAATTGAAATGTTCAAGACAGCAGAATTCAAATGTTATATCATTTCATTATCAGATCAATTAACTGTAATGATCGATAAATTCAGTAAGACATTTTATGAAATCGACGCACACAAACAAACTTAAACAATTTGGTGTTAATTTTATCAGAAACTAATTCCGTGAACCATTTTTCAAACATTTGCTACTGATAAAAATCACATTTATATCGTCATAAGGACTTTTGATGGATATGGCAACACCGTTCCCAATCCAAAACCTGATAGCGATGCTGCTATAAGTTAATACATGGGGTCATTTGGAAGCCCACAAACAAAAGTAAAAGGTAAAACCGTTGCTGAAACATTTGTTAAAGATTAAAAGCACATTTATATCGTCACAAGGACTTTTAATGGATATCGCAACATCGTTCCTAATTCAAAGCCAGATAGCGAGGCTTTTATTACTGAAATCATGGGATCATTTAGAAGCCAACAAACAAAAGTATTAGATTTAAAACCAACATGTAGATCAATCGATTTGATCAGATTGTTGAATGTTCTTGGATTTAAAATCCAGTCTGCATGAAAATCTAATGCAACTAGCAACGTAGAACATTTTCATTCAATCTAAATTGAAATGTTCAAGACAGCGGAATTCAAATGTCATATCATTTCATTATCAGATCAATTAACTGTAATGATGGATAGATTCAGTAAGACATTTTATGAAATCGACGCACACAAACAAACTTAAACAATTTGGTGTTAATTTTATCAGAAACTTTTTCCGTGAACCATTTCTCAAACATTTGCTTATGATAAAAATCACATTTATATCGTCATAAGGACTTTTGATGGATATGGCAACACCGTTCCCAATCCAAAACCTGATAGCGATGCTGCTATAAGTTAATAGATGGGGTCATTTGGAAGCCCACAAACAAAAGTAAAAGGTAAAACCGTTTTTGAAACATTTGCTAAGGATTAAAATCACATTTATATCGTCACAAGGACTTTTAATGGATATCGCAACATCGTTCCTAATTCAAAGCCAGATAGCGAGGCTTTTATTACTGAAATCATGGGATCATTTAGAAGCCAACAAACAAAAGTATTAGATTTAAAACCAACATGTAGATCAATCGATTCGATCAGATTGTTGAATGGTCTGGGATTTAAAATCCTGTCTGCATGAAAATCTAATGCAACTTGCAACGTAGAACATTTTCATTCAATCTTAATTGAAATGTACAAGACAGCAGAATTCAAATGTCATATCATTTCACCATCAGATCAATTAACTGTAATGATCGATAAATTCAGTAAGACATTTTATGAAATCGTCGCACACGTACAATCTTAAACAGTGTGGTTTTGAGTTCATCAGAAACTAAATCCGTGAACCATTTCACAAACATTTGCTAATTATAAAAATCACATTTATATCCTCATAAGGATGTTTGATAGATATGGAAATACCGTTCCCAATTCAAAACCAGATAGCGAAGCTGCTATAAGTTAATACATGGGGTCATTTGGAAGCCCACCAACAAAAGTAAAAGGTTAAACCGTTTCTGAAGCATTTGCCATTCAGTTAGAAGCCCACAAACAAAAGTAAAAGGTAAAACCGTTTTTGAAACATTTGCTAAGGATTAAAAGCACATTTATATCGTCACAAGGACTTTTAATGGATATCGCAACATCGTTCCTAATTCAAAGCCAGATAGCGAGGCTTTTATTACTGAAATCATGGGATCATTTAGAAGCCAACCAACAAAAGTATTAGATTTAAAACCAACATGTAGATCAATCGATTTGATCAGCTTGTTGAATGTTCTTGGATTTAAAATCCAGTCTGCATGAAAATCTAATGCAACTAGCAACGTAGAACTTTTTCATTCAATCTTAATTGAAATGTTCAAGACAGCAGAATTCAAATGTCATATCATTTCACTATCAGATCAATTAACTGTGATGATCGATAAATTCAGTAAGACATTTTATGAAATCGACGCACACTTACAAACTTAAACAGTGTGGTGTTGATTTCATCAGAAACTAAATCCGTGAACCATTTCACAAACATTTGCTAATTATAAAAATCACATTTATATCCTCATAAGGACGTTTGATAGATATGGAAACACCGTTCCCAATCCAAAACCAGATAGCGAAGCTGCTATAAGTTAATACATGGGGTCATTTGGAAGCCCACCAACAAAAGTAAAAGGTTAAACCGTTTCTGAAGCATTTGCCATTCAGTTAGAAGCCCACAAACAAAAGTAAAAGGTAAAACCGTTTTTGAAACATTTGCTAAGGATTAAAAGCACATTTATATCGTCACAAGGACTTTTAATGGATATCGCAACATCGTTCCTAATTCAAAGCCAGATTGCGAGGCTTTTACTACTGAAATCATGGGATCATTTAGAAGCCCACAAACAAAGGTTTAATATTTAAAACCAACATATAGATCAATCGATTTGATCGGATTGTTGAATGATCTTGGATTAAAAATATAGTTTGCATGAAAATCTAATGCAACTTGTAACGTAGAACATTTTCATTCAATGTTAATTGAAATGTTCAAGACAGCAGAATTCAAATGTCATATCATTTCATTATCAGATCAATTAACTGTAATGACCGATAAATTCAGTAAGACATTTTATGAAATGGACGCACACGTACAAACTTAAACAATTTGGTGTTAATTTGATCAGAAACCTAATCCGTGAATCATTTTTCAAACATTTGCTAATGATTTAAATCACATTTATGTCATCATAAGGACGTTTGATGAATATGGCAACAACGTTCCCAATCCAAAACCAGATAGCGAAGCTGCTATAAGTTAATACATGGGGTCATTTGGAAGCCCACAAACAAAAGTAAAAGGTTAAACCGTTTTTGAAACATTTGCTAAGGATAAAAATCACATTTATATCGTCACAAGGACTTTTAATGGATATCGCAACATCGTTCCTAATTCAAAGCCAGATAGCGAGGCTTTTATTACTGAAATCATGGGATCATTTAGAAGCCCACAAACAAAGGTTTTATATTTAAAACCGACATGTAGATCAATCGAATTGATCGGATTGTTGAATGATCTTGGATTTAAAATCCAGTCTGCATGAAAATCTAATGCAACTAGCAACGTAGAACATTTTCATTCAATCTTAATTGAAATGTTCAAGACAGCAGAATTCAAATGTCATATCATTTCACTATCAGATCAATTAACTGTGATGATCGATAAATTCAGTAAGACATTTTATGAAATCGACGCACACTTACAAACTTAAACAGTGTGGTGTTGATTTCATCAGAAACTAAACCCGTGAACCATTTCACAAACATTTGCTAATTATAAAAATCACATTTATATCCTCATAAGGACGTTTGATAGATATGGAAACACCGTTCCCAATCCAAAACCAGATAGCGAAGCTGCTATAAGATAATACATGGGGTCATTTGGAAGCCCACCAACAAAAGTAAAAGGTTAAACCGTTTCTGAAGCATTTGCCATTCAGTTAGAAGCCCACAAACAAAAGTAAAAGGTTAAACCGTTTTTGAAACATTTGCTAAGGATTAAAATCACATTTATATCGTCACAAGGACTTATAATGGATATCGCAACATCGTTCCTAATTCAAAACCAGATAGCGAGGCTTTTATTACTGAAAACATGGGATCATTAAGAAGCCAACAAACAAAAGTATTAGATTTAAAACCGACATGTAGATCAATCGAATTGATCGGATTGTTGAATGATCTTGGATTTAAAATCCAGTCTGCATGAAAATCTAATGCAACTAGCAACGTAGAACATTTTCATTCAATCTTGATTGAAATGTTCAAGACAGCAGAATTCAAATGTCATATCATTTCACCATCAGATCAATTAACTGTAATGTTCGATAAATTCAGTAAGACATTTTATGAAATCGACGCACACAAACAAACTTAAACAATTTGGTGTGAATTTTATCAGAAACAAAATCCGTGAACCATTTCTCAAACATTTGCTAATGATGAAAATCACATTTATATCGTCATAAGGACTTTTGATGGATATGGCAACACCGTTCCCAATTAAAAAACCAGATAGCGAAGCTGCTATAAGTTAATACATGGGGTCATTTGGAAGCCCACCAACAAAAGTAAAAGGTTAAACCGTTTCTGAAGCATTTGCCATTCAGTTAGAAGCCCACAAACAAAAGTAAAAGGTAAAACCGTTGCTTAAACATTTGCTAAAGATTAAAAGCACATTTATATCGTCACAAGGACTTTTAATGGATATCGCAACATCGTTCCTAATTCAAAGCCAGATAGCGAGGCTTTTATTACTGAAATCATGGGATCATTTAGAAGCCAACAAACAAAAGTATTAGATTTAAAACCAACATGTAGATCAATCGATTTGATCGGATTGTTGAATGTTCTTGGATTTAAAATCCAGTCTGCGTGAAAATCTAATGCAACTAGCAACGTAGAACATTTTCATTCAATCTTAATTGAAATGTTCAAGACAGCAGAATTCAAATGTCATTTCATTTCACTATCAGATCAATTAACTGTGATGATCGATAAATTCAGTAAGACATTTTATGAAATCGACGCACACTTACAAACTTAAACAGTGTGGTGTTGATTTCATCAGAAACTAAATCCGTGAACCATTTCTCAAACATTTGCTACTGATTTAAATCACATTTATATCTTCATAAGGACTTTTGATGGATATGGCAACACCGTTCCCAATCCAAAACCAGATAGCGAAGCTGCTATAAGTTAATACATGGGGTCATTTGGAAGCCCACAAACAAAAGTAAAAGATAAAACCGTTTTTGAAACATTTGCTATGGATAGAAATCACATTTATATCATCACAAGGACTTTTAATTGATATCGCAACATCGTTCCTAATTCAAAGCCAGATAGCGAGGCTTTTATAACTGAAATCAAGGAATCATTTAGAAGCCCACAAACAAGAGTATTAGATTTAAAACCAACATGTAGATCAATCGATTTGATCGGATTGTTGAATGGTCATGGATTTAAAATCCAGTCTGCGTGAAAATCTAATGCAACTAGCAACGTAGAACATTTTCATTCAATCTTAATTGAATTGTTCAAGACAGCAGAATTCAAATGTCATATCATTTCACTATCAGATCAATTAACTGTGATGATCGATAAATTCATTAAAACATTTTATGAAATCGACGCACACAAACAAACTTAAACAGTGTGGTGTTGATTTCATCAGAAACTAAATCCGTGAACCATTTCTCAAACATTTGCTACTGATTTAAATCACATTTATATCGTCATAAGGACTTTTGATGGATATGGCAACACCGTTCCCAATCCAAAACCAGATAGCGAAGCTGCTATAAGTTAATACATGGGGTCATTTGAAAGCCCACAAACAAAAGTAAAAGATAAAACCGGTTTTGAAACATTTGCTATGGATAGAAATCACATTTATATCATCACAAGGACTTTTAATGGATATCGCAACATCGTTCCTAATCCAAAGCCAGAAAGCGAGGCTTTTATAACTAAAATCATGGGATCATTTAGAAGGTCACAAACAAAAGTATTAGATTTAAAACCAACATATAGATCAATCGATTTGATCGGATTGTTGAATGGTCTTGGATTCAAAATCCAGTCTGCGTGAAAATCTAATGCAACTAGCAACGTAGAACATTTTCATTCAATCTTAATTGAATTGTTCAAGACAGCAGAATTCAAATGTCATATCATTTCACTATCAGATCAATTAACTGTGATGATCGATAAATTCAGTAAGACATTTTATGAAATCGACGCACACTTACAAACTTAAACAGTGTGGTGTTGATTTCATCAGAAAATAAATCGGTGAACCATTTCTCAAACATTTGCTACTGATTTAAATCACATTTATATCGTCATAAGGACTTCTGATGCATATGGCAACACCGTTTTCAATCCAAAACCAGATAGCGAAGCTGCAATAAGTTAATACATGGGGTCATTTGGAAGCCCACAAACAAAAGTAAAAGGTAAAACCGTTTTTAAAACATTTGCTATGGATAGAAATCACATTTATATCATCACAAGGACTTTTAATGGATATCGCAACATCGTTCCTAATTCAAAGCCAGATAGCGAGGCTTTTATAACTGAAATCATGGAATCATTTAGAAGCATACAAACAAGAGTATTATATTTAAAACCAACATGTAGATCAATCGATTTGATCGGATTGTTGAATGATCTTGGATTTAAAATCCAGTCTGCATGAAAATCTAATGCAACTAGCAACGTTGAACATTTTCATTCAATCTTAATTGAAATGTTCAAGACAGCAGGATGCAAATGTCATATCATTTCATTATCAGATCAATTAACTGTTATGATCGATAAATTCAGTAAGACATTTTATGAAATCGACGCACACAAACAAACTTAAACAATTTGGTGTTAATTTTATCAGAAACTAAATCCGTGAACCATTTCACAAACATTTGCTAATTATAAAAATCACATTTATATCCTCATAAGGACGTTTGATAGATATGGAAACACCGTTCCCAATCCAAAACCAGATAGCGAAGCTGCTATAAGTTAATACATGGGGTCATTTGGAAGCCCACAAACAAAAGTAAAATGTAAAACCGTTTTTAAAACATTTGCTAAGGATTAAAATCACATTTATATCGTCACAAGGACTTTTAATGGATATCGCAACATCGTTCTTAATCCAAAGCCAGAAAGCGAGGCTTTTACAACTAAAATCATGGGATCATTTAGAAGCCCACAAACAAAAGTATTAGATTTAAAACCAACATGTAGATCAATCGATTTGATCGGATTGTTGAATGGTCTTGGATTTAAAATCCAGTCTGCGTGAAAATCTAATGCAACTAGCAACGTACAACATTTTCATTCAATCTTAATTGAATTGTTCAAGACAGCAGAATTCAAATGTCATATCATTTCACTATCAGATCAATTAACTGTGATGATCGATAAATTCAGTAAGACATTTTATGAAATCGACGCACACAAACAAACTTAAACAAGTTGGTGTGAATTTTATCAGAAACTAAATCCGTGAACCATTTCACAAACATTTGCTAATTATAAAAATCCCATTTATATCCTCATAACGACGTTTGATAGATATGGAAACACCGTTCCCAATCCAAAACCAGATAGCGAAGCTGCTATAAGTTAATACATGGGGTCATTTGGAAGCCCACAAACAAAAGTAAAAGGTAAAACCATTGCTGAAACATTTGCTAAGGATTAAAATCACATTTATATCGTCACAAGGACTTTTAATGGATATCGCAACATCGTGCCTAATCCAAAGCCAGATAGCGAGGCTTTTATTACTGAAATCATGGGATCATTTAGAAGCCAACAAACAAAAGTATTAGATTTAAAACCAACATGTAGATCAATCGATTTGATCGGATTGTTGAATGTTCTTGGATTTAAAATCCAGTCTGCATGAAAATCTAATGCCATTAGCAACGTAGAACATTTTCATTCAATCTTAATTGAAATGTTCAAGACAACAGAATTTAAATGTTATATCATTTCACCATCAGATCAATTAACTGTAATGATCGATAAATTCAGTAAGACATTTTATGAAATCGACGCACACTTACAAACTTAAACAGTGTGGTGTTGATTTCATCAGAAACTAAATCCGTGAACCATTTCTCAAACATTTGCTACTGATTTAAATCACATTTATATCTTCATAAGGACTTTTGATGGATATGGCAACACCGTTCCCAATCCAAAACCAGATAGCGAAGCTGCTATAAGTTAATACATGGGGTCATTGGGAAGCCCACAAACAAAAGTAAAAGATAAAACCGTTTTTGAAACATTTGCTAAGGATTAAAATCACATTTATATCGTCACAAGGACTTTTAATCCAAAACCAGATAGCGAAGCTGCTATAAGTTAATACATGGGGTCATTTGGAAGCCCACAAACAAAAGTAAAAGGTTAAACCGTTTTTGAAACATTTGCTAAGGATTAAAATCACATTTATATCGGCACAAGGGCTTTCAATCGATATCGCAACATCGTTCCTAATTAAAAGCCAGATTGCGAGGCTTTTATTACTGAAATCATGGGATCAATAAGAAGCCCACAAACAAAGGTTTTATATTTAAAACCAACATGTAGATCAATCGATTTGATCGGATTGTTGAATGATCTTGGATTTAAAATCCAGTCTGCATGCATCCAGTCCAGTCCAGTAATGATCGATAAATTCAGTAAGACTTTTTATGAAATCGACTCACACAAACAAACTTAAACAGTTTGGTGTTAATTTGATCAGGAAATAAATCCGTGAACAATTTCACAAACATTTGCTAATGATAAAAATCACATTAATATCGTCATAAGGACGTTTGATGGATATGGCAACACCGTTCCCAATCCAAAACCAGATAACGAAGCTGCTATAAGTTAATACATGGGGTCATTTGGAAGCCCACAAACAAAAGTAAAAGGTAAATCCATTTTTGAAACATTTACTAAGGATTAAAAGCACATTTATATCGTCACAAGGACTTTTAATGGATATCGCAACATCGTTCCTAATTCAAAGCCAGAAAGCGAGGCTTTTATTACTGAAATCATGGGATCATTTAGAAGCCCACAAACAAAGGTTTTATATTTAAAACCGACATGTAGATCAATCGAATTGATCGGTTTGTTGAATGATCTTGGATTAAAAATACAGTCTGCATGAAAATCTAATGCAACTAGCAACATAGAACATTTTCATTCAATCTAAATTGAAATGTTCAAGACAGCAGGATGCAAATGTCATATCATTTCATTATCAGATCAATTAACTGTTATGATCGATAAATTCAGTAAGACATTTTATGAAATCGTCGCACACAAACAAACTTAAACAATTTGGTGTTAATTTTATCAGAAACCAAATCCGTGAACCATTTCACAAACATTTGCTAATTATAAAAATCACATTTATATCCTCATAAGGACGTTTGATAGATATGGAAACACCGTTCCCAATCCAAAACCAGATAGCGAAGCTGCTATAAGTTAATACATGGGGTCATTTGGAAGCCCACAAACAAAAGTAAAAGGTTAAACCTTTTCTGAAGCATTTGCCATTCAGTTAGAAGCCCACAAACATAAGTAAAAGGTAAAACCGTTTTTGAAACATTTGCTAAGGATTAAAAGCACATTTATATCGTCACAAGGACTTTTAATGGATATCGCAACATCGTTCCTAATTCAAAGCCAGATAGCGAGGCTTTTATTACTGAAATCACGAGATCAATTAGTAGCCAACAAACAAAAGTATTAGATTTAAAACCAACATGTATATCAATCGATTTGAGCGGATTGTTGAATGTTCTTGGATTTTAAATTAAGTCTGCATGAAAATCTAATGCAACTAGCAACGTAGAACATTTTCATTCAATCTTAATTGAAATGTTCAAGACAGCAGAATTCAAATGTCATATCATTTCACCATCAGATCAATTAACTGTAATGATCGATAAAATCAGTAAGACATTTTATGAAATCGACGCACACAAACAAACTTAAACAATTTGGTGTTAATTTTATCAGAAACTAAATCCGTGAACCATTTCTCAAACATTTGCTAATGATAAAAATCACATTTATTTCGTCATAAGGACTTTTGATGGATATGGCAACACCGTTCCCAATCCAAAACCAGATAGCGAAGCTGCTATAAGTTAATACATGGGGTCATTTGGAAGCCCACAAACAAAAGTAAAAGGTAAAACCGTTGCTGAAACATTTCCTAAGGATTAAAAGCACATTTATATCGTCACAAGGACTTTTAATGGATATCGCAACATCGTTTCTAATTCAAAGCCAGATAGCGAGGCTTTTATTACTGAAATCATGGGATCATTTAGAAGCCAACAAACAAAAGTATTAGATTTAAAACCAACATGTAGATCAAACGATTTGATCAGATTGTTGAATGGTCTTGGATTTAAAATCCAGTCTGCATGAAAATCTAATGTAACTAGCAACGTAGAACATTTTCATTCAATCTTAATTGAAATGTTCAAGACAGCAGAATTCAAACGTCATATCATTTCACCATCAGATCAATTAACTGTAATGATCGATAAATTCAGTAAGACAGTTTATGAAATCGTCGCACACGTACAATCTTAAACAGTGTGGTTTTGATTTCATCAGAAACTAAATCCGTGAACCATTTCACAAACATTTGCTAATTATAAAAATCACATTTATATCCTCATAAGGACGTTTGATAGATATGGCAACACCGTTCCCAATCCAAAACCAGATAGCGAAGCTGCTATAAGTTAATACATGGGGTCATTTGGAAGCCCACAAACAAAAGTAAAAGGTAAAACCGTTGCTGAAACATTTCCTAAGGATTAAAAGCACATTTATATCGTCACAAGGACTTTTAATGGATATCGCAACATCGTTTCTAATTCAAAGCCAGATAGCGAGGCTTTTATTACTGAAATCATGGGATCATTTAGAAGCCAACAAACAAAAGTATTAGATTTAAAACCAACATGTAGATCAATCGATTTGATCGGATTGTTGAATGGTCTTGGATTTAAAATCCAGTCTGCATGAAAATATAATGCAACTAGCAACGTAGAACATTTTCATTCAATCTTAATTGAAATGTTCAAGACAGCAGAATTCAAATGTCATATCATTTCATTATCAGATCAATTAACTGTAATGATCGATAAATTCAGTAAGACATTTTATGAAATGGACGCACACCTACAAACTTAAACAATTTGGTGTTAATTTGATCAGAAACCTAATCCGTGAATCATTTTTCAAACATTTGCTAATGATTTAAATCACATTTATGTCGTCATAAGGACGTTTGATGAATATGGCAACAACGTTCCCAATCCAAAACCAGATAGCGAAGCTTCTATAACTCAATACATGTGGTCATTTAGAAACCCACAAACAAAAGTAAAAGGTTAAACCATTTCAGAAGCATTTGCCATTCATTAAGAAGCCCACAAACAAAAGTAAAAGGTTAAACCATTTCTGAAACACTTACTAAGGATAGAAATCACATTTATTTCATCACAAGGACTTTTAATGGATATCGCAACATCGTTCCTAATCCAAAGCCAGAAAGCGAGGCTTTTATAACTAAAATCATGGGATCATTAAGAAGGCCACAAACAAAAGTATTAGATTTAAAACCAATATATAGATCAATCGATTTGATCGGATTGTTGAATGGTCTTGGATTTAAAATCCAGTCTGCATGAAAATCTAATGCAACTAGCAACGTAGAACATTTTCATTCAATCTTAATTGAAATGTTCAAGACAGCATAATTCAAATGTCATATCATTTCACCATCAGATCAATTAACTGTAATGATCGATAAAATCAGTAAGACATTTTATGAAATCGACGCACACAAACAAACTTAAACAATTTGGTGTTAATGTTATCAGAAACTAAATCCGTGAATCATTTCTCAAACATTTGCTAATGATAAAAATCACATTTATATCGTCATAAGGACTTTTGATGGATATGGCAACACCGTTCCCAATCCAAAACCAGATAGCGAAGCTGCTATAAGTTAATACATGGGGTCATTTGGAAGCCCACAAACAAAAGTAAAAGGTAAAACCGTTGCTGAAACATTTGTTAAAGATTAAAAAGCACATTTATATCGTCACAAGGACTTTTAATGGATATCGCAACATCGTTCCTAATTCAAAGCCAGATAGCGAGGCTTTTATTACTGAAATCATGGAATCATTTAGAAGCCAACAAACAAAAGTATTAGATTTAAAACCAACATGTAGATCAATCGATTTGATCAGATTGTTGAATGGTCTTGGATTTAAAATCCAGTCTGCATGAAAATATAATGCAACTAGCAACGTAGAACATTTTCATTCAATCTTAATTGAAATGTTCAAGACAGCAGAATTCAAATGTCATATCATTTCACTATCAGATCAATTAACTGTAATGATCGATGCATTCAATATGACATTTTATGCAATCGACGCACACGTACAAAATTAAACAGTGTGGTGTTAATTTGATCAGAAACTAAATCCGTGAACCAATTCTCAAACATTTGCTACTGATGAAAATCACATTTATATCGTCATAAGGACTTTTGATGGATATGGCAACACCATTCCCAATCCAAAACCACATAGCGAAGCTGCTATGTGTTAATACATGGGGTCATTTAGAAACACACAAACAAAATTGAAAGGTTAAACCATTTCTGAAGCATTTGCCATTCATTTAGAAGCCCACAAACGAAAGTAAAATGTCAAGCCGTTTTTGATACATTTGCTAAGGATTAAAATTACATTTATATCGTCACAAGGACTTTTAATGGATATCGCAACATCGTTCCTAATTCAAAGCCAGATAGCGAGGCTTTTATTACTGAAATCATGGGATCATTTAGAAGCCAACAAACAAAAGTATTAGATTTAAAACCAACATGTAGATCAATCGATTTGATCGGATTGTTGAATGTTCTTGGATTTAAAATCCAGTCTGCATGAAAATCTAATGCAACTAGCAACGTAGAACATTTTCATTCAATCTTAATTGAAATGTTCAAGACAGCAGAACTCAAATGTCATATCATTTCACCATCAGATCAATTAACTGTAATGATCGATAAATTCAGTAAGACATTTTATGAAATCGACGCACACAAACAAACTTAAACAATTTGGTGTTAATTTTATCAGAAACTAAATCCGTGAACCATTTCTCAAACATTTGCTACTGATTAAAATCACAGTTATATCGTCATAAAGACTTTTGATGGATATGGCAACACCGTTCCTAATCCAAAACCAGATAGCGAAGCTGCTATAAGTTAATACATGGGGTCATTTGGAAGCCCACAAACAAAAGTAAAAGGTAAAACCGTTTTTGAAACATTTGCTAAGGATTGAAATCTCATTTATATCGTCACAAGGACTTTTAATGGATATCGCAACATCGTTCCTAATCCAAAGCCAGATAGCGAGGCTTTTATTACTGAAATCATGGGATCATTTAGAAGCCAACAAACAAAAGTATTAGATTTAAAACCAACATGTAGATCAATCGATTTGATCGGATTGTTGAATGTTCTTGGATTTAAAATCCAGTCTGCATGAAAATCTAATGCAACTAGCAACGTAGAACATTTTCATTCAATCTTAATTGAAATGTTCAAGACAGCAGAATTCAAATGTCATATCATTTCATTATCAGATCAATTAACTGTAATGATCGATAAATTCAGTAAGACATTTTATGAAATCGACGTACACAAACAAACTTAAACAGTGTCGTGTTAATGTGATCAGAAACTAAATCCGTGAACCAGTTCTCAAACATTTGTTACTGATTAAAATCACATTTATATCGTCATAAGGACGTTTGATGGATATGGCAACAGCGTTCCTAATCCAAAACCTGATAGCGATGCTGCTATAAGTTAATACATGGGGTCATTTGGAAGCCCACAAACAAAAGTAAAACGTAAAACCGTTTTTGAAACATTTGCTAAGGATTAAAATCACATTTATATCGTCGCAAGGGCTTGCAATCGATATCGCAACATCGTTCCTAATTCAAAGCCAGATTGCGAGGCTTTTATTACTGAAATCATGGGATCATTTAGAAGCCCACAAACAAAGGTTTTATATTTAAAACCAACATGTAGATCAATCGGTTTGATCGGATTGTTGAATGGTCTTGGATTTAAAATCCAGTCTGCATGAAAATCTAATGCAACTAGCAACGTAGAACATTTTCATTCAATCTTAATTGAAATGTTCAAGACAGCAGAATTCAAATGTCATATCATTTCACCATCAGATCAATTAACTGTAATGATCGATAAATTCAGTAAGACATTTTATGAAATCGACGCACACAAACAAACTTAAACAATTTGGTGTTAATTTTATCAGAAACTAATTCCGTGAACCATTTTTCAAACATTTGCTACTGATAAAAATCACATTTATATCGTCATAAGGACTTTTGATGGATATGGCAACACCGTTCCCAATCCAAAACCTGATAGCGATGCTGCTATAAGTTAATACATGGGGTCATTTGGAAGCCCACAAACAAAAGTAAAAGGTAAAACCGTTGCTGAAACATTTGTTAAAGATTAAAAGCACATTTATATCGTCACAAGGACTTTTAATGGATATCGCAACATCGTTCCTAATTCAAAGCCAGATAGCGAGGCATTTATTACTGAAATCATGGGATCATTTAGAAGCCAACAAACAAAAGTATTAGATTTAAAACCAACATGTAGATCAATCGATTTGATCAGATTGTTGAATGTTCTTGGATTTAAAATCCAGTCTGCATGAAAATCTAATGCAACTAGCAACGTAGAACATTTTCATTCAATCTAAATTGAAATGTTCAAGACAGCGGAATTCAAATGTCATATCATTTCATTATCAGATCAATTAACTGTAATGATGGATAGATTCAGTAAGACATTTTATGAAATCGACGCACACAAACAAACTTAAACAATTTGGTGTTAATTTTATCAGAAACTAATTCCGTGAACCATTTCTCAAACATTTGCTTATGATAAAAATCACATTTATATCGTCATAAGGACTTTTGATGGATATGGCAACACCGTTCCCAATCCAAAACCTGATAGCGATGCTGCTATAAGTTAATAGATGGGGTCATTTGGAAGCCCACAAACAAAAGTAAAAGGTAAAACCGTTTTTGAAACATTTGCTAAGGATTAAAATCACATTTATATCGTCACAAGGACTTTTAATGGATATCGCAACATCGTTCCTAATTCAAAGCCAGATAGCGAGGCTTTTATTACTGAAATCATGGGATCATTTAGAAGCCAACAAACAAAAGTATTAGATTTAAAACCAACATGTAGATCAATCGATTCGATCAGATTGTTGAATGGTCTGGGATTTAAAATCCTGTCTGCATGAAAATCTAATGCAACTTGCAACGTAGAACATTTTCATTCAATCTTAATTGAAATGTACAAGACAGCAGAATTCAAATGTCATATCATTTCACCATCAGATCAATTAACTGTAATGATCGATAAATTCAGTAAGACATTTTATGAAATCGTCGCACACGTACAATCTTAAACAGTGTGGTTTTGAGTTCATCAGAAACTAAATCCGTGAACCATTTCACAAACATTTGCTAATTATAAAAATCACATTTATATCCTCATAAGGATGTTTGATAGATATGGAAATACCGTTCCCAATTCAAAACCAGATAGCGAAGCTGCTATAAGTTAATACATGGGGTCATTTGGAAGCCCACCAACAAAAGTAAAAGGTTAAACCGTTTCTGAAGCATTTGCCATTCAGTTAGAAGCCCACAAACAAAAGTAAAAGGTAAAACCGTTTTTGAAACATTTGCTAAGGATTAAAAGCACATTTATATCGTCACAAGGACTTTTAATGGATATCGCAACATCGTTCCTAATTCAAAGCCAGATAGCGAGGCTTTTATTACTGAAATCATGGGATCATTTAGAAGCCAACCAACAAAAGTATTAGATTTAAAACCAACATGTAGATCAATCGATTTGATCAGATTGTTGAATGTTCTTGGATTTAAAATCCAGTCTGCATGAAAATCTAATGCAACTAGCAACGTAGAACTTTTTCATTCAATCTTAATTGAAATGTTCAAGACAGCAGAATTCAAATGTCATATCATTTCACTATCAGATCAATTAACTGTGATGATCGATAAATTCAGTAAGACATTTTATGAAATCGACGCACACTTACAAACTTAAACAGTGTGGTGTTGATTTCATCAGAAACTAAATCCGTGAACCATTTCACAAACATTTGCTAATTATAAAAATCACATTTATATCCTCATAAGGACGTTTGATAGATATGGAAACACCGTTCCCAATCCAAAACCAGATAGCGAAGCTGCTATAAGTTAATACATGGGGTCATTTGGAAGCCCACCAACAAAAGTAAAAGGTTAAACCGTTTCTGAAGCATTTGCCATTCAGTTAGAAGCCCACAAACAAAAGTAAAAGGTAAAACCGTTTTTGAAACATTTGCTAAGGATTAAAAGCACATTTATATCGTCACAAGGACTTTTAATGGATATCGCAACATCGTTCCTAATTCAAAGCCAGATTGCGAGGCTTTTACTACTGAAATCATGGGATCATTTAGAAGCCCACAAACAAAGGTTTAATATTTAAAACCAACATATAGATCAATCGATTTGATCGGATTGTTGAATGATCTTGGATTAAAAATATAGTTTGCATGAAAATCTAATGCAACTTGTAACGTAGAACATTTTCATTCAATGTTAATTGAAATGTTCAAGACAGCAGAATTCAAATGTCATATCATTTCATTATCAGATCAATTAACTGTAATGACCGATAAATTCAGTAAGACATTTTATGAAATGGACGCACACGTACAAACTTAAACAATTTGGTGTTAATTTGATCAGAAACCTAATCCGTGAATCATTTTTCAAACATTTGCTAATGATTTAAATCACATTTATGTCATCATAAGGACATTTGATGAATATGGCAACAACGTTCCCAATCCAAAACCAGATAGCGAAGCTGCTATAAGTTAATACATGGGGTCATTTGGAAGCCCACAAACAAAAGTAAAAGGTTAAACCGTTTTTGAAACATTTGCTAAGGATAAAAATCACATTTATATCGTCACAAGGACTTTTAATGGATATCGCAACATCGTTCCTAATTCAAAGCCAGATAGCGAGGCTTTTATTACTGAAATCATGGGATCATTTAGAAGCCCACAAACAAAGGTTTTATATTTAAAACCGACATGTAGATCAATCGAATTGATCGGATTGTTGAATGATCTTGGATTTAAAATCCAGTCTGCATGAAAATCTAATGCAACTAGCAACGTAGAACATTTTCATTCAATCTTAATTGAAATGTTCAAGACAGCAGAATTCAAATGTCATATCATTTCACTATCAGATCAATTAACTGTGATGATCGATAAATTCAGTAAGACATTTTATGAAATCGACGCACACTTACAAACTTAAACAGTGTGGTGTTGATTTCATCAGAAACTAAATCCGTGAACCATTTCACAAACATTTGCTAATTATAAAAATCACATTTATATCCTCATAAGGACGTTTGATAGATATGGAAACACCGTTCCCAATCCAAAACCAGATAGCGAAGCTGCTATAAGATAATACATGGGGTCATTTGGAAGCCCACCAACAAAAGTAAAAGGTTAAACCGTTTCTGAAGCATTTGCCATTCAGTTAGAAGCCCACAAACAAAAGTAAAAGGTTAAACCGTTTTTGAAACATTTGCTAAGGATTAAAATCACATTTATATCGTCACAAGGACTTATAATGGATATCGCAACATCGTTCCTAATTCAAAACCAGATAGCGAGGCTTTTATTACTGAAAACATGGGATCATTAAGAAGCCAACAAACAAAAGTATTAGATTTAAAACCGACATGTAGATCAATCGAATTGATCGGATTGTTGAATGATCTTGGATTTAAAATCCAGTCTGCATGAAAATCTAATGCAACTAGCAACGTAGAACATTTTCATTCAATCTTGATTGAAATGTTCAAGACAGCAGAATTCAAATGTCATATCATTTCACCATCAGATCAATTAACTGTAATGTTCGATAAATTCAGTAAGACATTTTATGAAATCGACGCACACAAACAAACTTAAACAATTTGGTGTGAATTTTATCAGAAACAAAATCCGTGAACCATTTCTCAAACATTTGCTAATGATGAAAATCACATTTATATCGTCATAAGGACTTTTGATGGATATGGCAACACCGTTCCCAATTAAAAAACCAGATAGCGAAGCTGCTATAAGTTAATACATGGGGTCATTTGGAAGCCCACCAACAAAAGTAAAAGGTTAAACCGTTTCTGAAGCATTTGCCATTCAGTTAGAAGCCCACAAACAAAAGTAAAAGGTAAAACCGTTGCTTAAACATTTGCTAAAGATTAAAAGCACATTTATATCGTCACAAGGACTTTTAATGGATATCGCAACATCGTTCCTAATTCAAAGCCAGATAGCGAGGCTTTTATTACTGAAATCATGGGATCATTTAGAAGCCAACAAACAAAAGTATTAGATTTAAAACCAACATGTAGATCAATCGATTTGATCGGATTGTTGAATGTTCTTGGATTTAAAATCCAGTCTGCGTGAAAATCTAATGCAACTAGCAACGTAGAACATTTTCATTCAATCTTAATTGAAATGTTCAAGACAGCAGAATTCAAATGTCATATCATTTCACTATCAGATCAATTAACTGTGATGATCGATAAATTCAGTAAGACATTTTATGAAATCGACGCACACTTACAAACTTAAACAGTGTGGTGTTGATTTCATCAGAAACTAAATCCGTGAACCATTTCTCAAACATTTGCTACTGATTTAAATCACATTTATATCTTCATAAGGACTTTTGATGGATATGGCAACACCGTTCCCAATCCAAAACCAGATAGCGAAGCTGCTATAAGTTAATACATGGGGTCATTTGGAAGCCCACAAACAAAAGTAAAAGATAAAACCGTTTTTGAAACATTTGCTATGGATAGAAATCACATTTATATCATCACAAGGACTTTTAATTGATATCGCAACATCGTTCCTAATTCAAAGCCAGATAGCGAGGCTTTTATAACTGAAATCAAGGAATCATTTAGAAGCCCACAAACAAGAGTATTAGATTTAAAACCAACATGTAGATCAATCGATTTGATCGGATTGTTGAATGGTCATGGATTTAAAATCCAGTCTGCGTGAAAATCTAATGCAACTAGCAACGTAGAACATTTTCATTCAATCTTAATTGAATTGTTCAAGACAGCAGAATTCAAATGTCATATCATTTCACTATCAGATCAATTAACTGTGATGATCGATAAATTCATTAAAACATTTTATGAAATCGACGCACACAAACAAACTTAAACAGTGTGGTGTTGATTTCATCAGAAACTAAATCCGTGAACCATTTCTCAAACATTTGCTACTGATTTAAATCACATTTATATCGTCATAAGGACTTTTGATGGATATGGCAACACCGTTCCCAATCCAAAACCAGATAGCGAAGCTGCTATAAGTTAATACATGGGGTCATTTGAAAGCCCACAAACAAAAGTAAAAGATAAAACCGGTTTTGAAACATTTGCTATGGATAGAAATCACATTTATATCATCACAAGGACTTTTAATGGATATCGCAACATCGTTCCTAATCCAAAGCCAGAAAGCGAGGCTTTTATAACTGAAATCATGGAATCATTTAGAAGCATACAAACAAGAGTATTATATTTAAAACCAACATGTAGATCAATCGATTTGATCGGATTGTTGAATGATCTTGGATTTAAAATCCAGTCTGCATGAAAATCTAATGCAACTAGCAACGTTGAACATTTTCATTCAATCTTAATTGAAATGTTCAAGACAGCAGGATGCAAATGTCATATCATTTCATTATCAGATCAATTAACTGTTATGATCGATAAATTCAGTAAGACATTTTATGAAATCGACGCACACAAACAAACTTAAACAATTTGGTGTTAATTTTATCAGAAACTAAATCCGTGAACCATTTCACAAACATTTGCTAATTATAAAAATCACATTTATATCCTCATAAGGACGTTTGATAGATATGGAAACACCGTTCCCAATCCAAAACCAGATAGCGAAGCTGCTATAAGTTAATACATGGGGTCATTTGGAAGCCCACAAACAAAAGTAAAATGTAAAACCGTTTTTAAAACATTTGCTAAGGATTAAAATCACATTTATATCGTCACAAGGACTTTTAATGGATATCGCAACATCGTTCTTAATCCAAAGCCAGAAAGCGAGGCTTTTACAACTAAAATCATGGGATCATTTAGAAGCCCACAAACAAAAGTATTAGATTTAAAACCAACATGTAGATCAATCGATTTGATCGGATTGTTGAATGGTCTTGGATTTAAAATCCAGTCTGCGTGAAAATCTAATGCAACTAGCAACGTAGAACATTTTCATTCAATCTTAATTGAATTGTTCAAGACAGCAGAATTCAAATGTCATATCATTTCACTATCAGATCAATTAACTGTGATGATCGATAAATTCAGTAAGACATTTTATGAAATCGACGCACACAAACAAACTTAAACAAGTTGGTGTGAATTTTATCAGAAACTAAATCCGTGAACCATTTCACAAACATTTGCTAATTATAAAAATCCCATTTATATCCTCATAACGACGTTTGATAGATATGGAAACACCGTTCCCAATCCAAAACCAGATAGCGAAGCTGCTATAAGTTAATACATGGGGTCATTTGGAAGCCCACAAACAAAAGTAAAAGGTAAAACCGTTTTTAAAACATTTGCTATGGATAGAAATCACATTTATATCATCACAAGGACTTTTAATGGATATCGCAACATCGTTCCTAATTCAAAGCCAGATAGCGAGGCTTTTATAACTGAAATCATGGAATCATTTAGAAGCATACAAACAAGAGTATTATATTTAAAACCAACATGTAGATCAATCGATTTGATCGGATTGTTGAATGATCTTGGATTTAAAATCCAGTCTGCATGAAAATCTAATGCAACTAGCAACGTTGAACATTTTCATTCAATCTTAATTGAAATGTTCAAGACAGCAGGATGCAAATGTCATATCATTTCATTATCAGATCAATTAACTGTTATGATCGATAAATTCAGTAAGACATTTTATGAAATCGACGCACACAAACAAACTTAAACAATTTGGTGTTAATTTTATCAGAAACTAAATCCGTGAACCATTTCACAAACATTTGCTAATTATAAAAATCACATTTATATCCTCATAAGGACGTTTGATAGATATGGAAACACCGTTCCCAATCCAAAACCAGATAGCGAAGCTGCTATAAGTTAATACATGGGGTCATTTGGAAGCCCACAAACAAAAGTAAAATGTAAAACCGTTTTTAAAACATTTGCTAAGGATTAAAATCACATTTATATCGTCACAAGGACTTTTAATGGATATCGCAACATCGTTCTTAATCCAAAGCCAGAAAGCGAGGCTTTTACAACTAAAATCATGGGATCATTTAGAAGCCCACAAACAAAAGTATTAGATTTAAAACCAACATGTAGATCAATCGATTTGATCGGATTGTTGAATGGTCTTGGATTTAAAATCCAGTCTGCGTGAAAATCTAATGCAACTAGCAACGTAGAACATTTTCATTCAATCTTAATTGAATTGTTCAAGACAGCAGAATTCAAATGTCATATCATTTCACTATCAGATCAATTAACTGTGATGATCGATAAATTCAGTAAGACATTTTATGAAATCGACGCACACAAACAAACTTAAACAAGTTGGTGTGAATTTTATCAGAAACTAAATCCGTGAACCATTTCACAAACATTTGCTAATTATAAAAATCCCATTTATATCCTCATAACGACGTTTGATAGATATGGAAACACCGTTCCCAATCCAAAACCAGATAGCGAAGCTGCTATAAGTTAATACATGGGGTCATTTGGAAGCCCACAAACAAAAGTAAAAGGTAAAACCATTGCTGAAACATTTGCTAAGGATTAAAATCACATTTATATCGTCACAAGGACTTTTAATGGATATCGCAACATCGTGCCTAATCCAAAGCCAGATAGCGAGGCTTTTATTACTGAAATCATGGGATCATTTAGAAGCCAACAAACAAAAGTATTAGATTTAAAACCAACATGTAGATCAATCGATTTGATCGGATTGTTGAATGTTCTTGGATTTAAAATCCAGTCTGCATGAAAATCTAATGCCATTAGCAACGTAGAACATTTTCATTCAATCTTAATTGAAATGTTCAAGACAACAGAATTTAAATGTTATATCATTTCACCATCAGATCAATTAACTGTAATGATCGATAAATTCAGTAAGACATTTTATGAAATCGTCGCACACGTACAATCTTAAACAGTGTGGTTTTGAGTTCATCAGAAACTAAATCCGTGAACCATTTCACAAACATTTGCTAATTATAAAAATCACATTTATATCCTCATAAGGACGTTTGATATATATGGAAACACCGTTCCCAATCCCAAACCAGATAGCGAAGCTGCTATAAGTTAATACATGGGGTCATTTAGAAACCCACAAACAAAAGTAAAAGGTTAAACCATTTCAGAAGCATTTGCCATTCATTAAGAAGCCCACAAACAAAAGAAAAAGGTTAAACCATTTCTGAAACACTTACTAAGGATAGAAATCACATTTATATCATCACAAGGACTTTTAATGGATATCGCAACATCGTTCCTAATCCAAAGCCAGAAAGCGAGGCTTTTATAACTAAAATCATGGGATCATTAAGAAGCCAACAAACAAAAGTATTAGATTTAAAACCAACATGTATATCAATCGATTTGATCGGATTGTTGAATGTTCTTGGATTTTAAATTAAGTCTGCATGAAAATCTAATGCAACTAGCAACGTAGAACATTTTCATTCAATCTTAATTGAAATGTTCAAGACAGCAGAATTCAAATGTCATATCATTTCACCATCAGATCAATTAACTGTAATGATCGATAAATTCAGTAAGACAGTTTATGAAATCGTCGCACACGTACAATCTTAAACAGTGTGGTTTTGATTTCATCAGAAACTAAATCCGTGAACCATTTCACAAACATTTGCTAATTATAAAAATCACATTTATATCCTCATAAGGACGTTTGATAGATATGGCAACACCGTTCCCAATCCAAAATCAGATAGCGAAGCTGCTATAAGTTAATACATGGGGTCATTTGGAAGCCCACAAACAAAAGTAAAAGGTTAAACCGTTTTTGAAACATTTGCTAAGGATTAAAATCACATTTATATCGTCACAAGGACTTTTAATGGATATCGCAACATCGTTCCTAATTCAAAGCCAGATAGCGAGGCTTTTATTACTGAAATCATGGGATCATTTAGAAGCCCACAAACAAAGGTTTTATATTTAAAACCAACATGTAGATCAATCGATTTGATCGGATTGTTGAATGGTCTTGGATTTAAAATCCAGTCTGCATGAAAATATAATGCAACTAGCAACGTAGAACATTTTCATTCAATCTTAATTGAAATGTTCAAGACAGCAGAATTCAAATGTCATATCATTTCATTATCAGATCAATTAACTGTAATGATCGATAAATTCAGTAAGACATTTTATGAAATCGACGCACACGTACAATCTTAAACAATTTGGTGTTAATTTGATCAGAAACCTAATCCGTGAATCATTTTTCAAACATTTGCTAATGATTTAAATCACATTTATGTCGTCAAAAAGGCCGTTTGATGAATATGGCAACAACGTTCCCAATCCAAAACCAGATAGCGAAGCTGCTATAAGTTAATACATGGGGTCATTTGGAAGCCCACAAACAAAAGTAAAAGGTTAAACCGTTTTTGAAACATTTGCTAAGGATTAAAATCACATTTATATCATCACAAGGACTTTTAATGGATATCGCAACATCGTTCCTAATTCAAAGCCAGATAGCGAGGCTTTTATTACTGAAATCATGGGATCATTTAGAAGCCCACAAACAAAGGTTTTATATTTAAAACCAACATGTAGATCAATCGATTTGATCGGATTGTTGAATGGTCTTGGATTTAAAATCCAGTCTGCATGAAAATATAATGCAACTAGCAACGTAGAACATTTTCATTCAATCTTAATTGAAATGTTCAAGACAGCAGAATTCAAATGTCATATCATTTCACCATCAGATCAATTAACTGTAATGATCGATAAAATCAGTAAGACATTTTATGAAATCGACGCACACAAACAAACTTAAACAATTTGGTGTTAATTTTATCAGAAACTAAATCCGTGAACCATTTCTCAAACATTTGCTTATGATAAAAATCACATTTATTTCGTCATAAGGACTTTTGATGGATATGGCAACACCGTTCCCAATCCAAAACCAGATAGCGAAGCTGCTATAAGTTAATACATGGGGTCATTTGGTAGCCCACAAACAAAAGTAAAAGGTAAAACCGTTGCTGAAACATTTCCTAAGGATTAAAAGCACATTTATATCGTCACAAGGACTTTTAATGGATATCGCAACATCGTTTCTAATTCAAAGCCAGATAGCGAGGCTTTTATTACTGATATCATGGGATTATTTAGAAGCCAACAAACAAAAGTATTAGATTTAAAACCAACATGTAGATCAATCGATTTGATCGGATTGTTGAATGGTCTTGGATTTAAAATCCAGTCTGCATGAAAATATAATGCAACTAGCAACGTAGAACATTTTCATTCAATCTTAATTGAAATGTTCAAGACAGCAGAATTCAAATGTCATATCATTTCATTATCAGATCAATTAACTGTAATGATCGATAAATTCAGTAAGACATTTTATGAAATGGACGCACACCTACAAACTTAAACAATTTGGTGTTAATTTTATCAGAAACTAAATCCGTGAACCATTTCTCAAACATTTGCTTATGATAAAAATCACATTTATTTCGTCATAAGGACTTTTGATGGATATGGCAACACCGTTCCCAATCCAAAACCAGATAGCGAAGCTGCTATAAGTTAATACATGGGGTCATTTGGTAGCACACAAACAAAAGTAAAAGGTAAAACCGTTGCTGAAACATTTCCTAAGGATTAAAATCACATTTATATCGTCACAAGGACTTTTAATGGATATCGCAACATCGTTCCTAATTCAAAGCCAGATAGCGAGGCTTTTATTACTGAAATCATGGGATCATTTAGAAGCCAACAAACAAAAGTATTAGATTTAAAACCAACATGTATATCAATCGATTTGATCGGATTGTTGAATGTTCTTGGATTTTAAATTAAGTCTGCATGAAAATCTAATGCAACTAGCAACGTAGAACATTTTCATTCAATCTTAATTGAAATGTTCAAGACAGCAGAATTCAAATGTCATATCATTTCACCATCAGATCAATTAACTGTAATGATCGATAAAATCAGTAAGACATTTTATGAAATCGACGCACACAAACAAACTTAAACAATTTGGTGTTAATTTTATCAGAAACTAAATCCGTGAACCATTTCTCAAACATTTGCTTATGATAAAAATCACATTTATTTCGTCATAAGGACTTTTGATGGATATGGCAACACCGTTCCCAATCCAAAACCAGATAGCGAAGCTGCTATAAGTTAATACATGGGGTCATTTGGTAGCCCACAAACAAAAGTAAAAGGTAAAACCGTTGCTGAAACATTTCCTAAGGATTAAAATCACATTTATATCGTCACAAGGACTTTTAATGGATATCGCAACATCGTTCCTAATTCAAAGCCAGATAGCGAGGCTTTTATTACTGAAATCATGGGATCATTTAGAAGCCAACAAACAAAAGTATTAGATTTAAAACCAACATGTAGATCAATCGATTTGATCGGATTGTTGAATGGTCTTGGATTTAAAATCCAGTCTGCATGAAAATATAATGCAACTAGCAACGTAGAACATTTTCATTCAATCTTAATTGAAATGTTCAAGACAGCAGAATTCAAATGTCATATCATTTCATTATCAGATCAATTAACTGTAATGATCGATAAATTCAGTAAGACATTTTATGAAATGGACGCACACCTACAAACTTAAACAATTTGGTGTTAATTTGATCAGAAATCTAATCCGTGAATCATTTTTCAAACATTTGCTAATGATTTAAATCACATTTATGTCGTCATAAGGACGTTTGATGAATATGGCAACAACGTTCCCAATCCAAAACCAGATAGCGAAGCTTCTATAACTCAATACATGTGGTCATTTAGAAACCCACAAACAAAAGTAAAAGGTTAAACCATTTCAGAAGCATTTGCCATTCATTAAGAAGCCCACAAACAAAAGTAAAATGTTAAACCATTTCTGAAACACTTACTAAGGATAGAAATCACATTTATATCATCACAAGGACTTTTAATGGATATCGCAACATCGTTCCTAATCCAAAGCCAGAAAGCGAGGCTTTTATAACTAAAATCATGGGATCATTAAGAAGGCCACAAACAAAAGTATTAGATTTAAAACCAACATATAGATCAATCGATTTGATCGGATTGTTGAATGGTCTTGGATTTAAAATCCAGTCTGCATGAAAATCTAATGCAACTAGCAACGTAGAACATTTTCATTCAATCTTAATTGAAATGTTCAAGACAGCATAATTCAAATGTCATATCATTTCACCATCAGATCAATTAACTGTAATGATCGATAAATTCAGTAAGACATTTTATGAAATCGACGCACACAAACAAACTTAAACAATTTGGTGTTAATTTTATCAGAAACTAAATCCGTGAATCATTTCTCAAACATTTGCTAATGATAAAAATCACATTTATATCGTCATAAGGACTTTTGATGGATATGGCAACACCGTTCCCAATCCAAAACCAGATAGCGAAGCTGCTATAAGTTAATACATGGGGTCATTTGGAAGCCCACAAACAAAAGTAAAAGGTAAAACCGTTGCTAAATATTTGTTAAAGATTAAAAGCACATTTATATCGTCACAAGGACTTTTAATGGATATCGCAACATCGTTCCTAATTCAAAGCCAGATAGCGAGGCTTTTATTACTGAAATCATGGGATCATTTAGAAGCCAACAAACAAAAGTATTAGATTTAAAACCAACATGTAGATCAATCGATTTGATCGGATTGTTGAATGGTCTTGGATTTAAAATCCAGTCTGCATGAAAATATAATGCAACTAGCAACGTAGAACATTTTCATTCAATCTTAATTGAAATGTTCAAGACAGCAGAATTCAAATGTCATATCATTTCACTATCAGATCAATTAACTGTAATGATCGATGCATTCAGTATGACATTTTATGCAATCGACGCACACGTACAAAATTAAACAGTGTGGTGTTAATTTGATCAGAAACTAAATCCGTGAACCAATTCTCAAACATTTGCTACTGATGAAAATCACATTTATATCGTCATAAGGACTTTTGATGGATATGGCAACACCATTCCCAATCCAAAACCAGATAGCGAAGCTGCTATGTGTTAATACATGGGGTCATTTAGAAACACACAAACAAAATTGAAAGGTTAAACCATTTCTGAAGCATTTGCCATTCATTTAGAAGCCCACAAACGAAAGTAAAATGTCAAGCCGTTTTTGATACATTTGCTAAGGATTAAAATTACATTTATATCGTCACAAGGACTTTTAATGGATATCGCAACATCGTTCCTAATTCAAAGCCAGATAGCGAGGCTTTTATTACTGAAATCATGGGATCATTTAGAAGCCAACAAACAAAAGTATTAGATTTAAAACCAACATGTAGATCAATCGATTTGATCGGATTGTTGAATGTTCTTGGATTTAAAATCCAGTCTGCATGAAAATCTAATGCAACTAGCAACGTAGAACATTTTCATTCAATCTTAATTGAAATGTTCAAGACAGCAGAATTAAAATGTCATATCATTTCACCATCAGATCAATTAACTGTAATGATCGATAAATTCAGTAAGACATTTTATGAAATCGACGCACACAAACAAACTTAAACAATTTGGTGTTAATTTTATCAGAAACTAAATCCGTGAACCATTTCTCAAACATTTGCTACTGATTAAAATCACAGTTATATCGTCATAAAGACTTTTGATGGATATGGCAACACCGTTCCTAATCCAAAACCAGATAGCGAAGCTGCTATAAGTTAATACATGGGGGCATTTGGAAGCCCACAAACAAAAGTAAAAGGTAAAACCGTTTTTGAAACATTTGCTAAGGATTGAAATCTCATTTATATCGTCACAAGGACTTTTAATGGATATCGCAACATCGTTCCTAATCCAAAGCCAGATAGCGAGGCTTTTATTACTGAAATCATGGGATCATTTAGAAGCCAACAAAGAAAAGTATTAGATTTAAAACCAACATGTAGATCAATCGATTTGATCGGATTGTTGAATGTTCTTGGATTTAAAATCCAGTCTGCATGAAAATCTAATGCAACTAGCAACGTAGAACATTTTCATTCAATCTTAATTGAAATGTTCAAGACAGCAGAATTCAAATGTCATATCATTTCATTATCAGATCAATTAACTGTAATGATCGATAAATTCAGTAAGACATTTTATGAAATCGACGTACACAAACAAACTTAAACAGTGTCGTGTTAATGTGATCAGAAACTAAATCCGTGAACCAGTTCTCAAACATTTGTTACTGATTAAAATCACATTTATATCGTCATAAGGACGTTTGATGGATATGGCAACACCGTTCCTAATCCAAAACCTGATAGCGATGCTGCTATAAGTTAATACATGGGGTCATTTGGAAGCCCACAAACAAAAGTAAAACGTAAAACCGTTTTTGAAACATTTGCTAAGGATTAAAATCACATTTATATCGTCGCAAGGGCTTGCAATCGATATCGCAACATCGTTCCTAATTCAAAGCCAGATTGCGAGGCTTTTATTACTGAAATCATGGGATCATTAAGAAGCCCACAAACAAAGGTTTTATATTTAAAACCAACATGTAGATCAATCGATTTGATCGGATTGTTGAATGGTCTTGGATTTAAAATCCAGTCTGCATGAAAATATAATGCAACTAGCAACGTAGAACATTTTCATTCAATCTTAATTGAAATGTTCAAGACAGCAGAATTCAAATGTCATATCATTTCATTATCAGATCAATTAACTGTAATGATCGATAAATTCAGTAAGACATTTTATGAAATGGACGCACACCTACAAACTTAAACAATTTGGTGTTTATTTTATCAGAAACTAAATCCGTGAACCATTTCTCAAACATTTGCTTATGATAAAAATCACATTTATTTCGTCATAAGGACTTTTGATGGATATGGCAACACCGTTCCCAATCCAAAACCAGATAGCGAAGCTGCTATAAGTTAATACATGGGGTCATTTGGTAGCACACAAACAAAAGTAAAAGGTAAAACCGTTGCTGAAACATTTCCTAAGGATTAAAATCACATTTATATCGTCACAAGGACTTTTAATGGATATCGCAACATCGTTCCTAATTCAAAGCCAGATAGCGAGGCTTTTATTACTGAAATCATGGGATCATTTAGAAGCCAACAAACAAAAGTATAAGATTTAAAACCAACATGTATATCAATCGATTTGATCGGATTGTTGAATGTTCTTGGATTTTAAATTAAGTCTGCATGAAAATCTAATGCAACTAGCAACGTAGAACATTTTCATTCAATCTTAATTGAAATGTTCAAGACAGCAGAATTCAAATGTCATATCATTTCACCATCAGATCAATTAACTGTAATGATCGATAAAATCAGTAAGACATTTTATGAAATCGACGCACACAAACAAACTTAAACAATTTGGTGTTAATTTTATCAGAAACTAAATCCGTGAACCATTTCTCAAACATTTGCTTATGATAAAAATCACATTTATATCGTCATAAGGACTTTTGATGGATATGGCAACACCGTTCCCAATCCAAAACCAGATAGCGAAGCTGCTATAAGTTAATACATGGGGTCATTTGGTAGCCCACAAACAAAAGTAAAAGGTAAAACCGTTGCTGAAACATTTCCTAAGGATTAAAATCACATTTATATCGTCACAAGGACTTTTAATGGATATCGCAACATCGTTCCTAATTCAAAGCCAGATAGCGAGGCTTTTATTACTGAAATCATGGGATCATTTAGAAGCCAACAAACAAAAGTATTAGATTTAAAACCAACATGTAGATCAATCGATTTGATCGGATTGTTGAATGGTCTTGGATTTAAAATCCAGTCTGCATGAAAATATAATGCAACTAGCAACGTAGAACATTTTCATTCAATCTTAATTGAAATGTTCAAGACAGCAGAATTCAAATGTCATATCATTTCATTATCAGATCAATTAACTGTAATGATCGATAAATTCAGTAAGACATTTTATGAAATGGACGCACACCTACAAACTTAAACAATTTGGTGTTAATTTGATCAGAAACCTAATCCGTGAATCATTTTTCAAACATTTGCTAATGATTTAAATCACATTTATGTCGTCATAAGGACGTTTGATGAATATGGCAACAACGTTCCCAATCCAAAACCAGATAGCGAAGCTTCTATAACTCAATACATGTGGTCATTTAGAAACCCACAAACAAAAGTAAAAGGTTAAACCATTTCAGAAGCATTTGCCATTCATTAAGAAGCCCACAAACAAAAGTAAAATGTTAAACCATTTCTGAAACACTTACTAAGGATAGAAATCACATTTATATCATCACAAGGACTTTTAATGGATATCGCAACATCGTTCCTAATCCAAAGCCAGAAAGCGAGGCTTTTATAACTAAAATCATGGGATCATTAAGAAGGCCACAAACAAAAGTATTAGATTTAAAACCAACATATAGATCAATCGATTTGATCGGATTGTTGAATGGTCTTGGATTTAAAATCCAGTCTGCATGAAAATCTAATGCAACTAGCAACGTAGAACATTTTCATTCAATCTTAATTGAAATGTTCAAGACAGCATAATTCAAATGTCATATCATTTCACCATCAGATCAATTAACTGTAATGATCGATAAATTCAGTAAGACATTTTATGAAATCGACGCACACAAACAAACTTAAACAATTTGGTGTTAATTTTATCAGAAACTAAATCCGTGAATCATTTCTCAAACATTTGCTAATGATAAAAATCACATTTATATCGTCATAAGGACTTTTGATGGATATGGCAACACCGTTCCCAATCCAAAACCAGATAGCGAAGCTGCTATAAGTTAATACATGGGGTCATTTGGTAGCCCACAAACAAAAGTAAAAGGTAAAACCGTTGCTGAAACATTTCCTAAGGATTAAAAGCACATTTATATCGTCACAAGGACTTTTAATGGATATCGCAACATCGTTCCTAATTCAAAGCCAGATAGCGAGGCTTTTATTACTGAAATCATGGGATCATTTAGAAGCCAACAAACAAAAGTATTAGATTTAAAACCAACATGTAGATCAATCGATTTGATCGGATTGTTGAATGGTCTTGGATTTAAAATCCAGTCTGCATGAAAATATAATGCAACTAGCAACGTAGAACATTTTCATTCAATCTTAATTGAAATGTTCAAGACAGCAGAATTCAAATGTCATATCATTTCACTATCAGATCAATTAACTGTAATGATCGATGCATTCAGTATGACATTTTATGCAATCGACGCACACGTACAAAATTAAACAGTGTGGTGTTAATTTGATCAGAAACTAAATCCGTGAACCAATTCTCAAACATTTGCTACTGATGAAAATCACATTTATATCGTCATAAGGACTTTTGATGGATATGGCAACACCATTCCCAATCCAAAACCAGATAGCGAAGCTGCTATGTGTTAATACATGGGGTCATTTAGAAACACACAAACAAAATTGAAAGGTTAAACCATTTCTGAAGCATTTGCCATTCATTTAGAAGCCCACAAACGAAAGTAAAATGTCAAGCCGTTTTTGATACATTTGCTAAGGATTAAAATTACATTTATATCGTCACAAGGACTTTTAATGGATATCGCAACATCGTTCCTAATTCAAAGCCAGATAGCGAGGCTTTTATTACTGAAATCATGGGATCATTTAGAAGCCAACAAACAAAAGTATTAGATTTAAAACCAACATGTAGATCAATCGATTTGATCGGATTGTTGAATGTTCTTGGATTTAAAATCCAGTCTGCATGAAAATCTAATGCAACTAGCAACGTAGAACATTTTCATTCAATCTTAATTGAAATGTTCAAGACAGCAGAATTAAAATGTCATATCATTTCACCATCAGATCAATTAACTGTAATGATCGATAAATTCAGTAAGACATTTTATGAAATCGACGCACACAAACAAACTTAAACAATTTGGTGTTAATTTTATCAGAAACTAAATCCGTGAACCATTTCTCAAACATTTGCTACTGATTAAAATCACAGTTATATCGTCATAAAGACTTTTGATGGATATGGCAACACCGTTCCTAATCCAAAACCAGATAGCGAAGCTGCTATAAGTTAATACATGGGGGCATTTGGAAGCCCACAAACAAAAGTAAAAGGTAAAACCGTTTTTGAAACATTTGCTAAGGATTGAAATCTCATTTATATCGTCACAAGGACTTTTAATGGATATCGCAACATCGTTCCTAATCCAAAGCCAGATAGCGAGGCTTTTATTACTGAAATCATGGGATCATTTAGAAGCCAACAAAGAAAAGTATTAGATTTAAAACCAACATGTAGATCAATCGATTTGATCGGATTGTTGAATGTTCTTGGATTTAAAATCCAGTCTGCATGAAAATCTAATGCAACTAGCAACGTAGAACATTTTCATTCAATCTTAATTGAAATGTTCAAGACAGCAGAATTCAAATGTCATATCATTTCATTATCAGATCAATTAACTGTATTGATCGATAAATTCAGTAAGACATTTTATGAAATCGACGTACACAAACAAACTTAAACAGTGTCGTGTTAATGTGATCAGAAACTAAATCCGTGAACCAGTTCTCAAACATTTGTTACTGATTAAAATCACATTTATATCGTCATAAGGACGTTTGATGGATATGGCAACACCGTTCCTAATTCAAAGCCAGATAGCGAGGCTTTTATTACTGAAATCATGGGATCATTTAGAAGCCCACAAACACAGGTTTTATATTCAAAACCAACATGTAGGTCAATCGATTTGATCGGATTGTTGAATGATCTTGGATTTAAAATCGAGTCTGCATGAAAATCTAATGCAACTAGCAACGTAGAACATTTTCATTCAATCTTAATTGAAATGTTTAAGCAGAATTCAAATGTCATATCATTTCACTATCAGATCAGTAGCTGTAATGATCGATAAATTCAGTAAGACATTTTATGAAATGGACGTCCACGTACAAACTTAAACAGTGTCGTGTTAATTTGATCAGAAACTAAATCCGTGAACCATTTCTCAAACATTTGCTACTGATGAAAATCACATTTAAATCGTCATAAGGACTTTTGATGGATATGGCAACACCATTCCCAATCCAAAACCAGATAGCGAAGCTGCTATGTGTTAATACATGGGGTCATTTAGAAACACACAAACAAAATTGAAAGGTTAAACCATTTCTGAAGCATTTGCCATTCATTTAGAAGCCCACAAACAAAAGTAAAAGGTTAAACCATTTCTGAAACACTAACTAACGATAGAAATCACATTTATATCATCACAAGGACTTTTAATGGATATCGCAACATCGTTCCTAATTCAAAGCCAGATTGCGAGGCTTTTATTACTGAAATCATGGGATCATTTAGAAGCCCACATACAAAAGTATAACATTTAAAACCAACATGTAGATCAATCGATTTGATCGGATTGTTGAATGATCTTGGATTTAAAATCCAGCTTGCATGAAAATCTAATGCAACTAGCAACGTAGAACATTTTCATTCAATCTTAATTGAAATGTTCAAGACAGCAGAATTCAAATGTCATATCATTTCACTATCAGATCAACTAACTGTGATGATCGATAAAATCAGTTAGACATTTTATGAAATCGACACACACGTACAAACTTAAACAGTTTGGTGTTATTTTCAACAGAAACTATATCCGTGAACCATTTCTCAAACATTTGCTACTGATACAAATCACATTTATATCCTCATAAGGACTTTTGATGGATATGGCAACACCGTTCCCAATCCAAAACCAGATAGCGAAGCTTCTATAACTCAATACATGGGGTCATTTAGAAACCCACAAACAAAAGTAAAAGGTTAAACCATTTCAGAAGCATTTGCCATTCATTAAGAAGCCCACAAACAAAAGAAAAAGGTTAAACCATTTCTGAAACACTTACTAAGGATAGAAATCACATTTATATCATCACAAGGACTTTTAATGGATATCGCAACATCGTTCCTAATCCAAAGCCAGAAAGCGAGGCTTTTATAACTAAAATCATGGGATCATTAAGAAGCCAACAAACAAAAGTATTAGATTTAAAACCAACATATAGATCAATCGATTTGATCGGATTGTTGAATGATCTTGGATTTAAAATCCAGTCTGCATGAAAATCTAATGCAACTAGCAACGTAGAACATTTTCATTCAATCTTAATTGAAATGTTCAAGACAGCAGAATTCAAATGTCATATCATTTCACCATCAGATCAATTAACTGTAATGATCGATAAATTCAGTAAGACATTTTATGAAATCGTCGCACACGTACAATCTTAAACAGTGTGGTTTTGATTTCATCAGAAACTAAATCCGTGAACCATTTCACAAACATTTGCTACTTATAAAAATCACATTTATATCCTCATAAGGACGTTTGATAGATATGGAAACACCGTTCCCAATCCAAAACCAGATAGCGAAGCTGCTATAAGTTAATACATGGGGTCATTTGCAAGCCCACCAACAAAAGTAAAAGGTTAAACCGTTTCTGAAGCATTTGCCATTCAGTTAGAAGCCCACAAACAAAAGTAAAAGGTAAAACCGTTTTTGAAACATTTGCTAAGGATTAAAAGCACATTTATATCGTCACAAGGACTTTTAATGGATATCGCAACATCGTTCCTAATTCAAAGCCAGATAGCGAGGCTTTTATTACTGAAATCATGGGATCATTTAGAAGCCCACATACAAAAGTATAACATTTAAAACCAACATGTAGATCAATCGATTTGATCGGATTGTTGAATGATCTTGGATTTAAAATCCAGTATGCATGAAAATCTAATGCAACTAGCAACGTAGAACATTTTCATTCAATCTTAATTGAAATGTTCAAGACAGCAGAATTCAAATGTCATATCATTTCACCATCAGATCAATTAACTGTAATGATCGTTGAATTCAGTAAGACATTTTATGAAATCGACGCACACGTACAATCTTAAACAGTGTGGTTTTGATTTCATCATAAACTAAATCCGTGAACCATTTCTCAAACATTTGCTTCTTATTTAAATCACATTTATATCGTCATAAGGACTTTTGATAGATATGGCAACACCGTTCCCAATCCAAAACCAGATGGCGAAGCTGCTATAAGTTAATACATGGGGTCATTTGGAAGCCCACAAACAAAAGTAAAATGTAAAACCGTTTTTGAAACATTTGCTAAGGATTAAAATCACATTTACATCGTCACAAGGACTTTTAATGGATATCGCAACATCGTTTCTAATTCAAAGCCAGATAGCGAGGCTTTTATTACTGAAATCATGGAATCATTTAGAAGCCCACAAACAAAAGTATTAGATTTAAAACCAACATGTAGATCAATCGATTTGATCGGATTGTTGATTGTTCTTGGATTTAAAATCCAGTCTGCATGAAAATCTAATGCAACTAGAAACGTAGAACATTTTCATTCAATCTTAATTGAAATGTTTAAGACAGCAGAATTCAAATGTCATATCATTTCACCATCAGATCAATTAACTGTAATGATCGATAAATTCAGTAAGACATTTTATGAAATCGACGCACACAAACAAACTTAAACAGTGTTGTGTTAATTTGATCAGAAACTAAATCCGTGAACCATTTCTCAAACATTTGCTAATGATAAAAATCACATTTATATCGTCATAAGGACTTTTGATGGATATGGCAACACCGTTCCCAATCCAAAACCAGATAGCGAAGCTGCTATAAGTTAATACATGGGGTCATTTGGAAGCCCACAAACAAAAGTAAAAGGTAAAACCGTTGCTGAAACATTTGCTAAGGATTAAAAGCACATTTATATCGTCACAAGGACTTTTAATGGATATCGCAACACGTTCCTAAATCAAAGCCAGATTGCGAGGCTTTTATTACTGAAATCATGGGATCATTTAGAAGCCAACAAACAAAAGTATTAGATTTAAAACCAACATGTAGATCAATCGATTTGATCGGATTGTTGAATGGTCTTGGATTTAAAATCCAGTCTGCATGAAAATCTAATGCAACTAGCAACGTAGAACATTTTCATTCAATCTAAATTGAAATGTTCAAGACAGCAGAATTCAAATGTTATATCATTTCATTATCAGATCAATTAACTGTAATGATCGATAAATTCAGTAAGACATTTTATGAAATCGACGCACACGTACAATCTTAAACAGTGTGGTTTTGAGTTCATCAGAAACTAAATCCGTGAACCATTTCACAAACATTTGCTAATTAAAAAAATCCCATTTATTTCCTCATAAGGACGTTTGATAGATATGGAAACACCGTTCCCAATCCAAAACCAGATAGCGAAGCTGCTATAAGTTAATACATGGGGTCATTTGGAAGCCCACCAACAAAAGTAATAGGTAAAACCGTTTCTGAAGCATTTGCCATTCAGTTAGAAGCCCACAAACAAAAGTAAAAGGTAAAACCGTTGCTGAAACATTTGCTAAGGATTAAAAGCACATTTATATCGTCACAAGGACTTTTAATGGATATCGCAACATCGTTCCTAATTCAAAGCCAGATAGCGAGGCTTTTATTACTGAAATCATGGGATCATTAAGAAGCCAACAAACAAAAGTATTAGATTTAAAACCAACATGTAGATCAATCGATTTGATCGGATTGTTGAATGTTCTTGGATTTAAAATCCAGTCTGCATGAAAATCTAATGCAACTAGCAACGTAGAACATTTTCATTCAATCTTAATTGAAATGTTCAAGACAGCAGAATTCAAATGTCATATCATTTCACCATCAGATCAATTAACTGTAATGATCGATAAATTCAGTAAGACATTTTATGAAATCGACGCACACAAACAAACTTAAACAGTTTGGTGTTAATTTAATCAGAAACTAAATCCGTGAACCATTTTTCAAACATTTGTTAATGATGAAAATCACATTTATATCGTCATAAGGACTTTTGATGGATATGGCAACACCGTTCCCAATCCAAAACCAGATAGCGAAGCTGCTATAAGTTAATACATGGGGTCATTTGGAAGCCCACAAACAAAAGTAAAAGGTAAAACCGTTTTTGAAACATTTGCTAAGGATTGAAATCACATTTATATCGTCACAAGGACTTTTAATGGATATCGCAACATCGTTCCTAATTCAAAGCCAGATAGCGAGGCTTTTATTACTGAAATCATGGGATCATTTAGAAGCCCACAAACAAAGGTTTTATATTTAAAACCGACATGTAGATCAATCGAATTGATCGGATTGTTGAATGTTCTTGGATTTAAAATCCAGTCTGCATGAAAATCTAATGCAACTAGCAACGTAGAACATTTTCATTCAATCTTAATTGAAATGTTCAAGACAGCAGAATTCAAATGTCATATCATTTCACTATCAGATCAATTAACTGTAAAGATCGATAAATTCAGTTAGACATTTTATGAAATCGACACTCACGTACAAACTTAAATAGTTTGGTGTTATTTTCAACAGAAACTAAATCCGTGAACCATTTCTCAAACATTTGCTACTGATACAAATCACATTTATATCGTCATAAGGACTTTTGATAGATATGGCAACACCGTTCCCAATCCAAAACCAGATAGCGAAGCTTCTATAACTCAATACAAGGGGTCATTTAGAAACCCACAAACAAAAGTAAAAGGTTAAAACATTTCAGAAGCATTTGCCATTCATTGAGAAGCCCACAAACAAAAGTAAAAGGTTAAACCATTTCTGAAACACTTACTAAGAATTAAAATCACATTTATATCGTCACAAGGACTTTTAATGGATATCGCAACATCGTTCCTAATTCAAAGCCAGATAGCGAGGCTTTTATTACTGAAATCATGGGATCATGTAGAAGCCCACAAACAAAGGTTTAATATTTAAAAAAAACATGTAGATCAATCGATTTGATCGGATTGTTGAATGATCTTGGATTAAACATACAGTCTGCATGAAAATCTAATGCAACTAGCAACGTAGAACATTTTCATTCAATCTTAATGGAAATGTTCAAGACAGCAGAATTCAAATGTCATATCATTTCACCATCAGATCAATTAACTGTAATGATCGATAAATTCAGTAAGACATTTTATGAAATCGACGCATACAAACAAACTTAAACAGTTTGGTGTTAATTTCATCAGAAACTCAATCCGTGAACTATTTCTCAAACATTTGCTAATGATAAAAATCACATTTTTATCGTCATAAGGTCTCTTGATGGATATGGCAACACCGTTTCCAATCCAAAACCAGATAGCGGAGCTGCTATATCTCAATACATGGGGATATTTAGAAGCCCAAAACAAAAGTTAAAGGTTAAACAATTTCTGAAGCATTTGCCATTCATTTAGAAGCTAACAAACAAAAGTAAAAGGTTAAACCTTTTCTGAAACACTTACTAAGGGTAAAAATCACATTAAAAACGTCACAAGAACTTTTAATGGATATCGCAACATCGTTCCTAATTCAAAGCCAGAAAGCGAGGCTTTTATTACTGAAATCATGGGATCATTTAGAAGCCCACATACAAAAGTATAACATTTAAAACCAACATGTAGATCAATCGATTTGATCGGATTGTTGAATGATCTTGGATTTAAAATCCAGTCTGCATGAAAATCTAATGCAACTAGCAACGTAGAACATTTTCATTCAATCTTAATTGAAATGTTCAAGACAGCAGAATTCAAATGTGATATCATTTCACCATCAGATCAATTAACTGTAATGATCGATAAATTCAGTAAGACATTTTATGAAATCGTCGCACACGTACAATCTTAAACAGTGTGGTTTTGATTTCATCAGAAACTTAATCCGTGAACCATTTCACAAACATTTGCTAATTATAAAAATAACATTTATATCCTCATATGGACTTTTGATGGATATGGCAACACCGTTCCCAATCCAAAACCAGATAGCGAAGCTGCTATAAGTTAATACATGGGGTCATTTGGAAGCCCACAAACAAAAGTAAAATGTAAAACCGTTTTTGAAACATTTGTTAAGGATTAAAAGCACATTTATATCGTCACAAGGACTTTTAATGGATATCGCAACATCGTTCCTAATTCAAAGCCAGATAGCGAGGCTTTTATTACTGAAATCATGGGATCATTTAGAAGCCCACAAACAAAGGTTTTATATTTAAAACCAACATGTAGATCAATCCATTTGATCGGATTGTTGAATGATCTTGGATTTAAAATCCAGTCTGCATGAAAATCTAATGCAACTAGCAACGTAGAACATTTTCATTCAATCCTAATTTAAATGTTCAAGCAGAATTCAAATGTCATATCATTTCATTATCAGATCAATTAACTGTAATGATCGATAAATTCAGTAAGAAATTTTATGAAATCGACGCACACAAACAAACTTAAACAATTTAGTGTTAATTTTATCAGAAACTAAATCCGTGAACCATTTCTCAAACATTTGCTACTGATAAAAATCACATTTATATCGTCATAAGGACTTTTGATGGATATGGCAACACCGTTCCCAATCCAAAATCAGATAGCGAAGTTGCTATAAGTTAATACATGGGGTCATTTGGAAGCCCACCAACAAAAGTAAAAGGTAAAACCGTTTCTGAAGCATTTGCCATTCAGTTAGAAGCCCACAAACAAAAGTAAAAGGTAAAACCGTTGCTGAAACATTTGCTTAGGATTAAAAGCACATTTATATCGTCACAAGGACTTTTAATGGATATCGCAACATCGTTCCTAATTCAAAGCCAGATAGCGAGGCTTTTATAACTGAAATCATGGGATCATTTAGAAGCCCACAAACAAAAGTTTTATATTTAAAACCAACATGTAGATCAATCGATTTGATCGGATTGTTGAATGATCTTGGATTTAAAATCCAGTCTGCATGAAAATCTAATGCAATTTGCAACGTAGAACATTTTCATTCAATCTTAATTGAAATGTTCAAGACAGAAGAATTCAAATGTCATATCATTTCACCATCAGATCAATTAACTGTAATGATCGATAAATTCAGTAAGACATTTTATGAAATCGACGCACACAAACAAACTCAAACAATTTGGTGTTAATTTGATCAGAAACTAAGTCCGTGAACCATTTCTCAAACATTTGCTACTGATAATAATCACATTTATATCGTCATAAGGACTTTTGATGGATATGGCAACACCGTTCCCAATCCAAAACCAGATAGCGAAGCTGCTATAAGTTAATACATGGGGTCATTTGGAAGCCCACCAACAAAAGTAAAAGGTAAAACCGTTTCTGAAGCATTTGCCATTCAGTTAGAAGCCCACAAACAAAAGTAAAAGGTAAAACCGTTGCTGAAACATTTGCTTAGGATTAAAAGCACATTTATATCGTCACAAGGACTTTTAATGGATATCGCAACATCGTTCCTAATTCAAAGCCAGATAGCGAGGCTTTTATAACTGAAATCATGGGATCATGAAGAAGCCAACAAACAAAAGTATTATATTTAAAACCAACATGTAGATCAATCGATTTGATCGGATTGTTGAATGTTCTTGGATTTAAAATCCAGTCTGCATGAAAATCTAATGCAACTAGCAACGTAGAACATTTTCATTCAATCTTAATTGAAATGTTCAAGACAGCAGAACTCAAATGTCATACCATTTCACCATCAGATCAATTAACTATAATGATCGATAAATTCAGTTAGACAGTTTATGAAACCGACGCACACAAACAAACTTAAACAGTTTGGTGTTAATTTAATCAGAAACTAAATCCGTGAACCATTTCTCAAACATTTGCTTATTATAAAAATCCCATTTATATCCTCATAAGGACGTTTGATAGATATGGAAACACCGTTCCCAATCCAAAACCAGATAGCGAAGCTGCTATAAGTTAATACATGGGGTCATTTGGAAGCCCACCAACAAAAGTAAAAGGTTAAACCGTTTCTGAAGCATTTGCCTTTCAGTTAGAAGCCAACAAACAAAAGTAAAAGGTAAAACCGTTGCTGAAACATTTGCTAAAGATTAAAAGCTTATTTATATCGTCACAAGGACTTTTAATGGATATCGCAACATCGTTCCTAATTCAAAGCCAGATTGCGAGGCTTTTATTACTGAAATCATGGGATCATTTAGAAGCCCACAAACAAAGGTTTATTATTTAAAACCAACATGTAGATCAATCGATTTGATCGGATTGTTGAATGATCTTGGATTAAAAATATAGTCTGCATGAAAATCTAATGCAAATAGCAACGTAGAACATTTTCATTCAATCTTAATTGAAATGTTCAAGACAGCAGAATTCAAATGTCATATCATTTCATTATCAGATCAATTAACTGTAATGATCGATAAATTCAGTAAGACATTTTATGAAATGGACGCACACGTACAAACTTAAACAATTTGGTGTTAATTTGATCAGAAACCTAATCCGTGAATCATTTTTCAAACATTTGCTAATGATTTAAATCACATTTATGTCGTCAAAAAGGCCGTTTGATGAATATGGCAACAACGTTCCCAATCCAAAACCAGATAGCGAAGCTGCTATAAGTTAATACATGGGGTCATTTGGAAGCCCACAAACAAAAGTAAAAGGTTAAACCGTTTTTGAAACATTTGCTAAGGATTAAAATCACATTTATATCGTCACAAGGACTTTTAATGGATATCGCAACATCGTTCCTAATTCAAAGCCAGATAGTGAGGCTTTTATTACTGAAAACATGGGATCATTAAGAAGCCAACAAACAAAAGTATTAGATTTAAAACCGACATGTAGATCAATCGAATTGATCGGATTGTTGAATGATCTTGGATTTAAAATCCAGTCTGCATGAAAATCTAATGCAACTAGCAACGTAGAACATTTTCATTCAATCTTAATTGAAATGTTCAAGACAGCAGAATTCAAATGTCATATCATTTCATTATCAGATCAATTAACTGTAATGATCGATAAATTCAGTAAGACATTTTATGAAATGGACGCACACGTACAAACTTAAACAATTTGGTGTTAATTTGATCAGAAACCTAATCCGTGAATCATTTTTCAAACATTTGCTAATGATTTAAATCACATTTATGTCGTCAAAAAGGCCGTTTGATGAATATGGCAACAACGTTCCCAATCCAAAACCAGATAGCGAAGCTGCTATAAGTTAATACATGGGGTCATTTGGAAGCCCACAAACAAAAGTAAAAGGTTAAACCGTTTTTGAAACATTTGCTAAGGATTAAAATCACATTTATATCGTCACAAGGACTTTTAATGGATATCGCAACATCGTTCCTAATTCAAAGCCAGATAGTGAGGCTTTTATTACTGAAAACATGGGATCATTAAGAAGCCAACAAACAAAAGTATTAGATTTAAAACCGACATGTAGATCAATCGAATTGATCGGATTGTTGAATGATCTTGGATTTAAAATCCAGTCTGCATGAAAATCTAATGCAACTAGCAACGTAGAACATTTTCATTCAATCTTAATTGAAATGTTCAAGACAGCAGAATTCAAATGTCATATCATTTCACCATCAGATCAATTAACTGTAATGATCGATAAATTCAGTAAGACATTTTATGAAATCGACACACACGTACAAACTTAACCAGTTTGGTGTTATTTTCAACAGAAACTATATCCGTGAACCATTTCTCAAACATTTGCTAATGTTACAAATCACATTTATATCGTCATAAGGACTTTTGATGGATATGGCAACACCGTTCCCAATCCAAAACCAGATAGCGAAGCTTCTATAACTCAATACATGGGGTCATTTAGAAACCCACAAACAAAAGTAAAAGGTTAAACCATTTCAGAAGCATTTGCCATTCATTAAGAAGCCCACAAACAAAAGTAAAAGGTTAAACCATTTCTGAAACACTTACTAAGGATAGAAATCACATTTATATCATCACAAGGACTTTTAAAGGATATCGCAACATCGTTCCTAATCCAAAGCCAGAAAGCGAGGCTTTTATAACTAAAATCATGGGATCATTTAGAAGCCCACAAACAAAAGTATTAGATTTAAAACCAACATGTAGATCAATCGATTTGATCAGATTGTTGAATGGTCTTGGATTTAAAATCCAGTCTGCGTGAAAATCTAATGCAACTAGCAACGTAGAACATTTTCATTCAATCTTAATTGAAATGTTCAAGACAGCAGAATTCAAATGTGATATCATTTCACCATCAGATCAATTAACTGTAATGATCGATAAATTCAGTAAGACATTTTATGAAATCGTCGCTCACGTACAATCTTAAACAGTGTGGTTTTAATTTCATCAGAAACTAAATCCGTGAACCATTTCACAAACATTTTCTAATTATAAAAATCCCATTTATATCCTCATAAGGACGTTTGATAGATATGGAAACACCGTTCCCAATCCAAAACCAGATAGCGAAGCTGCTATAAGTTAATACATGGGGTCATTTGGAAGCCCACAAACAAAAGTAAAAGGTAAAACCGTTGCTGAAAAATTTGCTAAGGATTAAAATCACATTTATATCGTCACAAGGACTTTTAATGGATATCGCAACATCGTTCCTAATTCAAAGCCAGATAGCGAGGCTTTTATTACTGAAATCATGGGATCATTTAGAAGCCCACAAACAAAGGTTTTATATTTAAAACCAACATGTAGATCAATCGATTTGATCGGATTGTTGAAAGGTCTTGGATTTAACATCCAGTCTGCATGAAAATCTAATGCAACTAGCAACGTTGAACATTTTCATTCAATCTTAATTGAAATGTTTAAGCAGAATTCAAATGTCATATCATTTCACTATCAGATCAATTAACTGTAATGATCGA